>NC_134268.1:135184631-135302131 GCF_031893055.1 Leptodactylus fuscus | reverse complement strand
GCGCTAAGAACCTCAAATTTATAACTGTATTTAGTGACAGATGAATGTGAAGATGAAGAATTTTATCATTTGGATGGAAAAACAATGTACTGCAATTATATCTATCTATCTATTTTTTTTTTCAATCCTATCTAGGAATGAGCAAATCGTCATTTCAGGTTCATTACATATTTTCCAAAATTTCCAGGTTCTTTGGAAAGTGTTCAGTCTGTACCCATCATTCTGGCAGTCCCATCTTCTGATCCTCTCACAGAGGAACTTGGTTTTAAGGGAATGAATGAGGGCTTTGCTTGCTTAGCAGGCAGCATTAAAGGGGTATTCTCAGCTACATAATTATTTTTTAATTTGTAGATGAATAAAAGTTAAACATTTATGCAAATATAAGTAATTAAAAATTTTGCAGAGCTTTAAAGATTTTCTCTAACTTTCTTAGTGGTCACAGTCTGTTGTCTTGATCGGTTGCCATGGATACGACCACCAATGCAGAAACTTTCTAAGGTCAGAAAATCAGCCATGATTTCTTTATAGTGGCCGGGATATCTTCTGATACATGTAGTGTCCCTGCCTGATAACCCAGCTACAATAAGAAAATCATAGCTGGGTTCCTGACAAGTCCCAGACCGCAGAAAGTTTCTGCATTGGTGGTCGTATCCATGGCAACCGATCAAGATAAAAGACTGTCACCACTAAGAAAGTTAGAGAAAATCTTTAAAACTCTACAGAATTTTTAATTACTTATATTTGCATAAATGTTTAACTTTTAATTATCTACAAATATAGATATGGTTATGTACATGGGAATACCCCTTTAACTGTTTCTTGGAACTCCTATACAAGTAAACGGAGTAAACTGCACATGTTCAGCCCACTCACAGTAGATTGCAGTTCTGATCTCTATGTGGATGTGGATCCCAGAAGAGAGAACCATTTATGGCATATTCTGTATATGTAGCCATAAATAGAGATGAGCGAGTACTGTTCGGATGAGCCGATCCGAACAGCACGCTCACATAGAAATGAATGGACGTAGCCGGCACGCGGGGGGTTAAGCGGCCGTCCGCCGTCAAAGCGGAAGTACCAGGTGCATCCATTCATTTCTATGGAGCGTGCTGTTCAGATCGGCTGATCCGAACAGTACTCGCTCATATCTAGCCATAAATACTGATGTATAAATATATAATCCAGAAATACTTGTACAGTGCAGAGCGAAGGTCCTTAATGGTCAGTGTGGTACATGTACTGCAGCGACATGGCATCAGATCAGGGGCTGAGCTAGCACCATAAGCAGCAGGTCTCTGCTGTGGTCACAACTGTCTAATCCCTTAGATGGAACCATCAAGGGCAACCACAGCATCTAAAAGATTATTAACCATTGTGGCTCCCCTATACTGTGATTGGTGGAGTTGATATGCTGCTATATGCTTCTCAGGCCTAAGCTAGGCTCCCTGGTTTGCCAACTTTACTTCTCCATCCTGATTGGCTCTTTTCACACCTTGTCAGTCACTGCCCATAAAGAGTTTACAATGTAAGTTCCCTGTCAGTGGGAGAGGACCCGGAGTACTCATACGAAATCATGGCATATGCCAGCAGAACATACAAACTCCTTGCAGATGTTGTCCTTGCTCGGATTCAAACAAAAGACTCCACTGATAAATGTAACACATTTTGTATCAAATATGGTAAACACCATACGTGATCAAAAACTCATATGTAGCCTTCAACCAGCTCCAGCTGCCTTTTTTGGAGGCAGAAAGAAAGCATTATTATTGGAGTTGCCATTGGAAGATGATGGTGTTGTTTGTATATCAGCACTTGGGGCCCTTCTGTTTATTTTGCCCAGGGCCACACTTTGTCTAAAACCAGCCCTGCCCCCACACCAGCACCTGAATATACGCAATGTATTGACTAGTAGATTCCCCAGGCAATAGTCCTGAAGTTCTTTGGTCACCTGTAGCTTTTCTTCTTCCTGCAGGAACTCATTCTTTTGGTGCACCAATATTAATATAACGCAGCTACAGCAATTTAAAGAAAAAAAATACATCCTTGATGGTTTTCACTTAGACAACTAGAGATTCTATGGCTGGATATAACAATAGAACACAGTATTTTAGGCATTTGCTTCAGTTTCCCTTTTCCTCTTATAGCCATTCTTGGCTTTGTCTAATAAAAAAACAGCAAAATCTACAACAAAAAGCTGCGTTTCAGCAATGTGGGGCCTCAGCCTTAAAATGGGATGTAGGAAAATATATAACAAATGGCTGACCATTACTGTACACAGCGCCGCACCTCCCATGAGGCAACCTGAAGCGAGCGCTTCAGGCGGCGCTATGCCAGGGCCTCAGGACAAGCTGTCCTGGACTGGCTTAGCACGGAGCGGTGGTTTGGGGAGGCCACTGGAGCAGCGCTGCTCCAGCAGCCTCCCCTCACGCTCAGGCAGAGCACAGGCAGTCTCCAGGCCTGCTCTCTGCCGGCGAACAGCGCTAAGCCCCGCCCCTTCGATTAGCCACGCCCTCCGCTAAGTCACGCCTCCACTCCGTCCCCTCCCCCGGCGGGGGGGGCGGCTTTCTGTACTTTGCCTCGGGCGGCGAAAGGGGCAGGTTCACCCCTGACTGTACATTAACCCCTTCCCGACATGCGCCGTAATAGTACGGCGCATGTCGGGTCAGTAACTATGGCGACCGCCCGGGAGCCGGGCGGCCGCCATAGCCGCCGGGTGTCTACTGCTTTAAGCAGTAGACAACCGGCTTTAATGCCTCCGATTGGTCCCCGGACCGATCGGAGGCATTAACCCCTCCGGCGCTGCGATCAAAGGCGCCGGAGGCGCCATTTTCCCGGCGGCGCATGGGCGCCGCCATTTTGACCGGGATCGCCGGCTCCTGGAGCATGCTCCAGGGCTGACGTCCCGTTGCCATGACAGCCGGGAGCCTTGTACAGGCTCCCAGGCTTGTCTGCAAATCCTCTCTTTTGCAGGCTGGTCTATGCAGCCTGCAAAAGAAAGGATGCTTTTTTGCAATGCATGTTTTGAAGGAGGGGAGTCAAAAAACGAAAAACGAAAATCAAAAAATGCCATCGGCGGGAAGGGGTTAACCCTTTCTATGCCGAGGACGTCAGCTCTACGTCCTCCCAGATTGGCACTTCAGTAGGGAGGACATAGCTAATACAAGTCCTCCCTACTAATGCTGATATCTCTGGACTGCCTGAACATATCTTGATACTTTGAAATTTATTTTAAAGATGAGAATCTCATCTTAAATTGATGTCAAGGACTTCATGATAGAATTTATAGTTTTAGAGCAATTCACTGTTAAACGCTATTTGGCATTGAGATCCAACTGCAGATCTCAATTCCCGACTGCATTTCAACAGTGAATCCACCAAAACTTTAAGTTCTATCATCAATTGCTTGGTATCATTTTAAAGATAAGATTCTCCTCCTCCTCTTTAAAATTAATTTTAAAGCACCAAGATATCTTAATGCAGCCCAGAGATATAAGGCTTTAAAGTGTCCCCCCACCTCATGTCTCGGAAGGATTAGTTAAAGGGGCTCTATCAGCAAAATTTTTATGTATGAGCCCCACATATGCGTGAATAGCCTTTAAAAAGGCTATTCAGGCACCGCTAATCTAATTTTAAACCCTTCGCCCGTTTTAAAATAAAACTATAAAAACATATATGTAAATGATACCTGAACGTGCACGCTGGGCGGTCATGCACAATCCGACGTCATCTTCGGTCTCTCCTTCCTCTTCTTTCTTATTCCAGCAACGTCTTCCTCTTCTGGATCTTCTCCGCCTTCATCTCCTGTTTTTCCGGTAGGTTGTGTTCAAATCCTACATGTGTGCAGTAGCGCTCCCTCCGGTGTGCTATTGCGCATGCGCCGCCACCATTTTTGTTGTAGTTCTAAATATTCTTAGAACTACGCGAGCATGCGCAGAACGCTTGCGAACATCTTCATATCTGGGAGAAAAGATGAATGCGGAGAAGAGCCAGGACAGGAGGACGTCACTGGAAGAAGAAAGAAGAGGAAGGAGTGACTGAAGGTGGTATTCTTATATTATAGCCTCTAAGCATAACCAGGAAGTTTATTGGCGCTGTGACTCAGACGTTTACCATTGTCCAGGTCGCAGCGCCAAAAAAAAAGTCGCACCAAACACTTACACAACATATACACAAAGTTGTGAATAAAGTTTACATTTGACCCAATCCCTGTCCTGTCCATACCTGATCTTTCTAGAGTAAAATGCGCCTCTAGTGATGTCTGTTACACGCTAAAATAATAGTAATAACGATTATCACTAGAGATGAATGTATAGATTGCTTAAAAATTTTATAGGGGGATGGAAAATAACATTTTTATGTAAAGTCCTATTGAATTTGCATGCACAAAATGGGATGGCGCATTTCTGAGATGTTGGCATTTCTTTAACACCCGTCCCTGTAAATATATACATGTGTGGTATGTATAAACTCCTCACATATTGCAGTTTTTTGGAAAGTACATTTTGTTTGCAGAAAGGGATTGCTTGAGTCGCACTTTAGTGGAAAATTTGAATTTTTGTGCAATTTTTGCTTGTAATCTCTGTTTGCTGCAAAGTTGCATAAAGGTGGTTGTATATATGAAACATTAAGTTGTGTTTTTATATATGGTATGCTGTGTAATATGAAAAAAGTTAGATTTTGGTATTACAGTCACAGTTTGGTAGGTACAGTATAACTTTTTAACATATTAGTGAATAAGAACAAAATCCTGCTTGTCTTCTGTATTAGTGTTTTTGGGAGCCTGAGCTCTTGTTGTAGTTGCTGTTTGTGGTACATATAGTAAATTGTATACACCTTAAGCTATTATTTTAAATGTATTTTGTATATAAATCTGAGATTGAACATGAGTTTTAGGTGCATATATGTGTTTTAGTGCATTTTGCAAAAAATTTTTTATTGTGTTAGTCACAAAGTTGCATCAAGGTGAATGTGGCTATCGATGACCCATTAAGACATTTGTAAACTTCAGGTTGTCTACTTTCATAAAATATATAGGGTTTAGGGGTTCATTTACTTTTCATGGTGTGTAATCCCTACATTTTATAGGATGATACTTTTGTAACATTTCCAGCTTCAAAGCAAATTTTTGTTCCTTCTGGTTCTGGTGATTTTCTGAAGACTCGTGCATGTGGGTGTAGGCCATAGTGATATGAATTAACTCTGCACATGTTGAACTCTTATTTATAGGAGGTTTGGTACATACATTTTTTTGTTTGGTTTCCGCTTTTAGCAACTAATATACATTTATTTGCATTTTTCATAAAACATTCACTTTCAATCAAAATTGCATGAAGGTGCCTGTTAAAATATATAGGTATGGGGGGGTTGGATGCTTTTTTAATGTTGCAATTTAGGTTTGATTTGTCCGTCTGAAAATTGTGAAAATTGCTCTGGCTACTGGAGGTGCAAAATTTCCAGAGACCCTTGGCAGTGAAAGGGTTAATTTGCAAACAGTCACTTCATACAGCATTTCCAGAGCCCCAAGGAATATATTTTGGTTAGAAACTCCCTTATGTAAGTCCAAAAAACTTGGTGCAATAGAACAGTGTTACATACTGTAATATATTTAATGTTTCATGTACAGAAAGCAGATTTAATCCATTAACTTACATTTGTTTAGGACTAGGCTGAAATTAGGTAAAAATTAGCAACCAGACTTAGTCCTTATATATAACAACTAAAGGAAATATGAGACAAATGCAAAAATATCTATAAAAATTTGAAAAATATTTATTGATAACCAAATAGTTAAAAACTCACCGGGAGACATACAAAAATAACTCACTAAAAATAGTGAGCAGACACATAAATCAACCCACTCAGCAAAGTGCAGTGCAGCTCCTAGCCATAGGTATATACTAGAGAGTCTCTGAGAGACTAGAGAGTCTCTGAGACAAAGTATGTGCATATAACACTCCACCCAGGGAACAGCAGCTAGCCAGCTAGACAACTAGCCAGTTAAATAGCAACATCCAGTGGCGTAACTACCACCATAGCAGCGGTAGCAGCTGCCACAGGGCTCGGGGCATTAGGGGCCCGGGGACAGCTGCTACCGCTGCTATCATTATTCTCGGAGGTCTTTTCGGACCCCCGAGTATAATGATCGGGGCCCCCTGTTGGTGGAATACTTTCCACCAACAGGGGGCCCCGAAGCTGCAGCAACGGCTGAGACACAGGAGCTGCAGGTCTGGCTCCTGTCAGTGCTTCAGGATGCTCCCTCTCCCCCTCTCTCCCCCCTCCCTTTCTCTGCTGTCCTCTGCCCACCAATGAGAGGAGGCGGGGCTTATCCCTGCCGAGCTCCTGCCGTCCTGCACTGGAGGAAGAAAGGAAGAAGGAAAATGAAACTAAAGCTACACAGGTACGTACTGGGGTTACTTATTAATGTCAGGCATATGGGGTGATTACTTGTGTTTTAGTAACTCCATGTGCCTCATATTAATAGCAGTTAACCCCATCATCTCCCTCACATTAACCCCTGTGTGCCTCACCATAAGAGTTACTGATATGTGAGACATATGGGGGTAATAGTAATGAAGATACTTTATTATTACCTCCATGTCTCTCACATATCAGTAACCCTTATGGTGAGGCACACAGGGGTTAATGTGAGGGAGATGATGGGGTTAACTGCTATTAATATGAGGCACATGGAGTTACTAAATTGTAATGCACATGACCAGATTTTTTATCCACAATTTGTCCTGGTATAGCGGTCAGCGGGTGACGTGACAGTATTTAGTCCTGTAGGGGCCACTATTGGGTATAATACTGTGTGCAGGGGCCACTATTGGGTATAATACTGTGTGCAGGGGCCACTATTGAGTATAATACTGTGTGCAGGGGCCACTATTGGGTATAATACTGTGTGCAGGGGCCACTATTGGGTATAATACTGTGTGCAGGGGCCACTATGGAACATAATAGAGCGCGCAGGAATGCGTAGGAGGGACTCGGTCGAGATCTTCGGTGTCGGGGGGCCCCATGTCAAAAGTTCGCCACGGGGCCCCGCCATTCCTAGTTACGCCACTGGCAACATCATATATCAAAATTACATACCCAGACACATAGTAAAATAGTAAGCAACGGAGTCCACTGCACAGCGCTGATGGGAGTAAACTGCTGAACGCCTGAAGCGCATTTCGCCTAGGATGGCTTCATCAGGAGTGGCGAGTATTGATGCCATCATCCACCTTCTTCACAGAGCTCTTTCTCACCTGGAGAAACCAGGGAACACTGTGAGAATAATGTTCTTTGATTTCTCCAGTGCTTTTAACACCATACAGCCAGGGCTACTGAGGGACAAGCTGGACCTTATTGGAGTGGACCCAACTGGATCCTAGACTACCTAACAAACCATTAAACCCAAAACAAAACCAAGATTATTGGAGCGGTCCCAAAACCACAACAATCATGAATATCCTAACAACTCAAGACTCGCAGGATATAAAAAATATCAATTTATTAACAGTTATAATTAATAGACATCAATAGACAACATATAGGATAGAGAAAACACACAAGGGAACAGAACCCCCACAATCAATGGCAGTATGACACCTAACCCTCCCACTAATGATGACTGAGAGAAATCCTATAACATGAATATAGTATCACATAAGTGGATAATAATTTCTATAAAAAGTATATACAAAATGTAGGATAGATACTCTGAAGTACTAATTGAATATTAAAACAAAAGTAATAAGTATATATCCGCACTCGTATTCCCACCACATGTCAGCAAATACAGCTAAGAAGATAATTAGAGATGAGCGAACAGTGTTCTATCGAACACATGTTCGATCGGATATTAGGCTGTTCGCCATGTTCGAATTGAATCGAACACCGCGGGGTAAAGTGCGCCATTACTCGATTCCCCTCCCACCTTCCCTGGCGCCTTTTTTGCTCCAATAACAGCGCAGGGTAGGTGGGACAGGAACTACGACACCGGTGACGTTGAAAAAAGTAGGAAAAACCCATTGGCTGCCGAAAACATGTGACCTCTGATTTAAAAGAACAGCGCCGCCCAGGTTCGCGTCATTCAGAGCTTGCAATTCACCGAGAACGGAGGCTTCAGTCCATTTAGCTAGGGATTTGATTCTGGGTAGGCAGGGACAGGCTAGGATAGGAAGGAGAAGACAACCAACAGCTCTTGTAAGAGCTAAATTTCAGGGAGAAGCTTGTCAGTGTAACGTGGCACTGACGGGCTCAATCGCCGCAACCCAGCTTTCCCTGGATCCTGAATGGAATACACTGACAGTGTATTCCCGTATACCCTATATATACACCCCCGATCCACGTTCCAACGGTGTGCTCCCACACCTTCACCCCAGAAATACACTGGAAGTCCCCTAGCAATAGAATTGGGGCTATATACAGCCACTATTTTTGCTACTGGTATATAGTGCCATTTTCTGACTGGGAATTCAAAGACTATATTGGAGTTACATGCACCCACAATTTTTGCTACTGCCATATAGTGCCAGTTTCTGACTGGGAATTCAAAGAATATATTGGGGTTACAAATACCCTCAAGCCTTGCTACTGCCATATAGTGCCAGTTTCTGACTGGGAATTCAAAGAATATATTGGGGTTACAAATACCCTCAAGTCTTGCTACTGCCATATAGTGCCAGTTTCTGACTGGGAATTCAAAGAATATATTGGGGTTACAAATACCCTCAAGCCTTGCTACTGCCATATAGTGCCAGTTTCTGACTGGGAATTCAAAGAATATATTGGGGTTACAAATACCCTCAAGTCTTGCTACTGCCATATAGTGCCAGTTTCTGACTGGGAATTCAAAGAATATATTGGGGTTACAAATACCCTCAAGTCTTGCTACTGCCATATAGTGCCAGTTTCTGACTGGGAATTCAAAGAATATATTGGGGTTACAAATACCCTCAAGTCTTGCTACTGCCATATAGTGCCAGTTTCTGACTGGGAATTCAAAGAATATATTGGGGTTACAAATACCCTCAAGTCTTGCTACTGCCATTTAGTGCCAGTTTCTGACTGGGAATTCAAAGAATATATTGGGGTTACAAATACCTTCAAGTCCTGCCACTGCCATATAGTGCCAGTTTCTGACTGGGAATTCAAAGAATATATTGGGGTTAGAAATACCTTCAAGTCCTGCCACTGCCATATAGTGCCAGTTTCTGACTGGGAATTCAAAGAATATATAGGGGTTACAAATACCCTCAAGTCCTGCCACTGCCATATAGTGCCAGTTTCTGACTGGGAATTCAAAGAATATATTGGTGTTACAAATACCCTCAAGTCTTGCTACTGCCATATAGTGCCAGTTTCTGACTGGGAATTCAAAGAATATATTGGGGTTACAAATACCCTCAAGTCTTGCTACTGCCATATAGTGCCAGTTTCTGACTGGGAATTCAAAGAATATATTGGGGTTACAAATACCTTCAAGTCCTGCCACTGCCATATAGTGCCAGTTTCTGACTGAGAATTCAAAGAATATATTGGGGTTACAAATACCCTCAAGTCTTGTTACTGCCATATAGTGTCATTTTCTGCCTGGGAATTCAAAATGCGCAAAGCTCCCGGAAAGGAACGTGGACGAGGCCGTGGGCGAGGTCGGGGGAATGGTTCTGGGGAGCAAGGTAGCGGTGAAGCCACAGGGCATCCCGTGCCTACTCCTGTGGGGCAGCAAGCATTGCGCCGCTCCACAGTGCCAGGGTTGCTTGCCACATTAACTAAACTGCAGGGTACAAACCTTAGTAGGCCCGAGAACCAGGAACAGGTCTTGCAATGGCTGTCAGATAACGCTTACAGCACATTGTCCACCAGCCAGTCAGCCTCTGCCTCCTCTCCTCCTCTTACCCAACAGTCTTGTCCTCCTTCCTCCCAAAATTCTCAATCTATCCAGAACAATAACCCCATCTGTCCCTGCTCCCCAGAGCTGTTCTCCGCTCCTTTCATTGTCCCTCAACCTGCCCCTCCATTTCGCGATTCCACGGACCTAACAGACGAGCATCTGTGTCCAGATGCTCAAACACTAGAGTCTCCTCCATCTCCAGTTGATTTGGTGGTGGATGACCAGCAACCCACCCTCATCGACGACGATGAGACGCAGTTGCCGTCAGGGCAGCCAGTTGACATGCGCATTGTGCGGGAGGAGGAGATGAGACAGGAGTTGGAAGAGGAAGTGGTGGATGATGAGGACACTGACCCGACCTGGACAGGGGGGATGTCAAGCGGGGAAAGTAGTGTGGATGTTGAGGCAGGTGCAGCACCAAAAAGGGTAGCTAGAGGCAGAGGTCAGCAGCTTAGGCGAAGCCAGGCCACACCCGGAATCTCCCAAGATGTTCCAGTTCGTACCCAGCCCCAAAAAACGCCAACTTCGAGGGCACGTTTCTCGAAGGTGTGGAGTTTTTTCAAGGAATGCGCCGAGGACAGATATAGTGTTGTCTGCACAATTTGCCTCTCGAAATTAATTAGGGGCTCTGAGAAGAGCAACCTGTCCACCACTTCAATGCGCCGTCATTTGGAATCCAAGCACTGGAATCAGTGGCAGGCAGCAACGGCAGGACAAAGGCCTCCCGCCGTTCACACCACTGCCTCTGCCTCTGCCTCTGCCACTGCCTCTGCCTCTGCCACTGCTCACAGTGCTGGCGATGCACTCCAGAGGATGAGCCAGGACACCACTTCATCTGCTTCCGCCACTTTGTTGACTTCTTCCTCATCCTCCCCTGTTCCTGTCTTATCTCATTCTCCTGCACCATCAAAGGCACCATCAGGCGCTTCTTTACAACAACCCACCATCTCTCAGACATTGGAGCGGCGGCAGAAATACACCGCTAACCACCCACACGCGCAAGCCTTGAACGCCAACATCGCTAAACTGCTGGCCCAGGAGATGTTGGCGTCCTGGCTTGTTGAAACTCCCGCCTTCCTGGACCTGATGGCAACTGCAGCACCTCGCTATGCCGTCCCTAGCCGTCACTACTTCTCCCGGTGTGCCGTCCCCGCCTTGCACCAGCACGTGTCACTCAACATCAGGCGGGCCCTTAGTTCCGCGCTTTGCACAAAGGTCCACTTGACCACCGACGCGTGGACAAGTGCATGCGGACAGGGACGCTACATTTCACTGACGGCTCACTGGGTGAATGTAGTTGAGGCTGGGACTGCTTCCCAAACTGGCCCGGTGTACCTCGTCTCCCCGCCTAACATTCCTGGCAGGGACACGCGAAGAACACCCTCCTCCTCCTCCTCCACCGCCTCCGCCACCGCCTCCTCCTCCGCTACCGCCTCCTCCTCCGCTGTTAGATTGACCCCAGCTACGAGTTGGAAACGTTGCAGCACTGGCGTTGGTAGACGTCAGCAGGCCGTGCTGAAGCTGATCAGCTTGGGGGACAGACAGCACACTGCCTCCGAGGTGAGGGATGCCCTCCTCGATGAGACGGCAATATGGTTTGAGCCGCTGCACCTGGGCCCAGGCATGGTCGTTTGTGATAACGGCCGGAACCTGGTAGCAGCTCTGGAGCTTGCCGGACTCCAACATGTTCCATGCCTGGCCCACGTCTTCAACCTAGTGGTGCAACGTTTCCTAAAGAGCTACCCCAATGTTCCGGAGCTACTGGTGAAAGTGCCGTGCATGTGCGCCCACTTTCGCAAGTCGACAGTAGCCGCTGCTAGCTTAAAATCTCTCCAGCAACGCCTGCATGTGCCACAACACCGGCTTTTGTGCGACGTCCCCACACGCTGGAACTCAACGTTTCAGATGTTGAGTAGAGTGGTTGAGCAGCAGAGACCTTTAATGGAATACCAGCTACAAAACCCTAGGGTGCCACAAAGTCAGCTGCCTCAGTTTCTCATCCATGAGTGGCCATGGATGAGAGACCTTTGTGACATCCTACGGGTGTTTGAGGAGTCCACAAGGAGGGTGAGCTCTGAAGATGCGATGGTGAGCCTTACAATCCCGCTCTTGTGTGTTCTGAGAGAATCCCTGATTGACATCAGGGATAACTCAGATCACACAGAGGAGTCAGGGATAGCATCCGATCTGTCACAGCTGGAGAGTAGGTCCACACATCTGTCCGCTTCATCGCGTTTAATGGAGGAAGAGGAGGAGGAGGAGGAAGAAGAGCTGTCCGATGATGTGATGGTGATACAGGAGGCTTCCGGGCAACTTCGAATCGTCCCATTGTTGCAGCGCGGATGGGTAGAAATGGAGGATGAGGAGGAAATGGAGATTGAACTTTCCGGTGGGGCCAGAGGAGTCATGCCAACTAACACTGTGGCAGACATGGCTGAGTTCATGCTGGGGTGCTTTACAACCGACAAGCGTATTGTCAAAATCATGGAGGACAACCAGTACTGGATCTTTGCTATCCTTGACCCCCGGTATAGAAACAACATCTCCTCTTTTATTCCAGTAGAGGGGAGGGCCAATCGCATCAATGCTTGCCACAAGCAATTGGTGCAGAATATGATGGAGATGTTTCCAGCATGTGACGTTGGCGGCAGGGAGGGCAGTTCCTCCAGTAGGCGACCAAGTTCTTACCGGTCCACACAAACAAGGGGCACACTGTCTAAGGTCTGGGACACCTTGATGGCACCCCCTCGCCAAAGTGCCGCCACGGAGGGTCCTAGTGTCACCAGGCGTGAGAAGTATAGGCGCATGTTGCGGGAATACCTTTCCGACCACAGCCCTGTCCTCTCCGATCCCTCTGCGCCCTACACGTATTGGGTGTCGAAGTTGGACCTGTGGCTTGAACTTGCCCTATATGCCTTGGAGGTGCTGTCCTGTCCTGCCGCCAGCGTCCAATCTGAGAGGGTATTCAGTGCAGCTGGTGGCATCATCACTGACAAGCGCACCCGTCTGTCAGCTGAGAGTGCCGACCGGCTCACTTTGATAAAAATGAACCACCACTGGATAGAGCCTTCATTTTCGTGCCCACCTGTGTAAAGCACCCCAACATGAAACTCCATGTCTATGCTCAACCTCTCCAATTCCTCCGCATCCTCATACTCATCCACCATAAGCGTTGCACAATTCTGCTACTACTAGTCTCCCTCCACCCTGATTTCCCACAACTCTGCTGGTTAGAGGCTCCCTCCACCCTGATTTCCCACAACTCTGCTGGTTAGAGGCTCCCTCCACCCTGATTTCCCACAACTCTGCTGGTTAGAGGCTCTCTCCACCCTGATTTCCCACAACTCTGCTGGTTAGAGGCTCCCTCCACCCTGATTTCCCACAACTCTGCTGGTTAGAGGCTCCCTCCACCCTGATTTCCCACAACTCTGCTGGTTAGAGGCTCCCTCCACCCTGATTTCCCACAACTCTGCTGGTTAGAGGCTCCCTCCACCATGAATTTCCCCAAACTGTGTTGGTTAGAGGCTCCCTCCACCATGAATTTGCCCAAACTGGGCTGGTTAGAGGCTTCCTCCACCATGAATTTGGCCAAACTGGGGTTTTTAGAGGCTCCCTCCACCATGAATTTGCCCAAACTGGGCTTGTTAGAGGCGCTCTCCACCATGAATTTGGCCAAACTGGGGTTTAGAGGCTCCCTCCACCATGAATTTGCCCAAACTGGGCTGGTTAGAGGCTCCCTCCACCATGAATTGGTCCAAACTGGGCTGGTTAGAAGCTCCCTCCACCATGAATTTGCCCAAACTGGGGTTTTTAGAGGCTCCCTCCACCATGAATTTGCCCAAACTGGGCTGGTTAGAGGCTCCCTCCACCATGAATTGGTCCAAACTGGGCTGGTTAGAGGCTCCCTCCACCATGAATTGGTCCAAACTGGGCTGGTTAGAGGCTCCCTCCACCATGAATTTGCCCAAACTGGGGTTTTTAGAGGCTTCCTTCACCATGAATTTCCCATAGCTTGGCTGTTTATAGGCTCCCTCCACCATGAATTTCCCAAAACTTGGCTGTTTAGAGGCTCCCTCCACCATGAATTTGCCCAAACTGGGCTGGTTAGAGGCTCCCTCCACCATGAATTTGCCCAAACTGGGCTGGTTAGAGGCTCCCTCCACCATGAATTTGGCCAAACTGGGGTTTTTAGAGGCTCCCTCCACCATGAATTTGCCCAAACTGGGCTGGTTAGAGGCTCCCTCCACCATGAATTTGGCCAAACTGGGGTTTTTAGAGGCTCCCTCCACCGTGAATTTGCCCAAACTGGGCTGGTTAGAGGCTCCCTCCACCATGAATTTGCCCAAACTGTGGTTTTTATAGGCTCCCTCCACCATGAATTTCCCATAGCTTGGCTGTTTAGAGGCTCCCTCCACCATGAATTTGCCCAAACTGGGGTTTTTATAGGCTCCCTCCACCATGAATTTCCCATAGCTTGGCTGTTTAGAGGCTCCCTCCACCATGAATTTGGCCAAACTGGGGTTTTTAGAGGCTCCCTCCACCATGAATTTGCCCAAACTGAGCTGGTTAGAGGCTCCCTCCACCATGAATTGGTCCAAACTGGGCTGGTTAGAGGCTCCCTCCACCATGAATTGGTCCAAACTGGGCTGGTTAGAGGCTCCCTCCACCATGAATTTGCCCAAACTGGGGTGTTTAGAGGCTCCCTCCACCATGAATTTGCCCAAACTCTGCTGGTTAGAGGCTCAATCCACCCTGATTTTCAAAACAAATGTTGGTGCCAACCTCAACTTACTACAAGGGCCAAATTCACTGCTGGTGTCAAGCTCTCCTTACTCCAAGTGCCAAATACACGTTTCAAGGTGTTTTTCTACTGTCTGAGAGGTGGTATTGAGTGTGTAAAGTGTGTAGTTGTTAGGCTGTGATTTTGGGGTAATAGAGGATCTTTGGTGTGTTATATGCCCCCAGGCATGCTTCCCCTGCTGTCCCAGTTGTATTCCAGAGGTGTTGGCATCATTTCCTGTGGTGTGATAGTGGACTTGGTGACCCTCCAGAGACGGATTTGGGTTTCCCCCTTAACGAGTATATGTTCCCCATAGACTATAATGGGGTTCGAAACCCGTTCGAACACTCGAACAGTGAGCGGCTGTTCGAACCTCGAACATTTTAGTGTTCGCTCATCTCTAAAGATAATGTGAATGCATACCCGTTGGTAGAGACATGACCAAATGTCAGCAATCCCACAGGGGGAAATACTCAATTGGAGGAGACTCTCGGTACATCAGAAGATAGGACTTGTTGAAACGCCCGACGCGCGTTTCGCCGACACCCGGCTTCGTCAGGATACCTAACAAACCAACCTCAGTATGTGAGAGCCCGTGGCTGTTTGTCTGACACTGTGATCTGTAGTATGGGGGCACCACAAGGTACAGTTCTTGTCCTTTTCCTCGTCACACTGTACACTGCGGACAATAGGTGCAACTTATGTAGCTGTTACTTGCCAAAGTACTCCGATGACTCTGCAATAGTAGGCCTCACCACAGAAGGAGACGACAGGGAGTACAGACACCTTAACCAGGATTTTGTGGAATGGTGCCAGCAAAACCACCTCAGGATTAATGCTGGGAAAACCAAGTAGAAGGTGGTGGACTTTGGTAAGCGGAGACGTCCTCTAAATCCGGTGGATATCCAGAGGATAGGCATTGAGATAGTCAATATAAGTATAAGTATCCGGTTATGCTCCTCAGTAATAAACTGAACTGGGCTGATCACCTGGATGTGGTGCACAGAATCCTCTATTATCAGAACCTCCCACGCTCGTATACAAGACTTCTCCCGAGTTGCACCACTTCTCTGGAATGCTCTACCCTGGACAATCAGATTAACTCCCAATTTCTACAGCTTCAAATGCAAACTAAAGACGCATCTTTTCAGACAAGCCTATCACAATTTCTAACGTAAACCCTTAACCTTCCTCTGTCCCCGCTCCCACATTACCCCACATGATATGATGTCTTTTCAGGCTAACTTTATTTGTCCAAGCTCCATCCACATGTTACAGGACACCACTAGTGCCAGCTGCATGGCCTCATCTAGATCTCCCGGAACAGGGTGAGAAACTAGATGGTCTTTAACCTGGTCCGAGAGCCCTGTCTCAAACTGACTAAGTAGAGCGGGGTCATTCCAGTGTACTTCTGCTGCCCACCTACGAAACTCTGTGCAATATTTCTCTATAGCGTGATCCCCTTGCACCACACGTCGTAGGTTATACTCAGCCGTGCGTACCCTGTCTGGGTCGTCATACAGTATCCCCATTGTGGAGAAAAACGCCTCTACAGTTAGTAAGCAAGCTGAGTCGGCTGGTAACGAATGTGCCCAGATGAGGGGATCATCTCTCAATAAAGTAATAATAATCCCAACTCTCTGTACCTCAGAACCGGAGGAAAACGGCCGTAGCCGGAAATACAAAAGACAGTCCTTTTGAAATCGGAAAAAATCTGACCTCTTACCTCGGAAGGGTTCAGGTAAGCTGACTTTTGGCTCCAGAGGCCGACCCACAGGGGCGCTACTCACCTGCCTCTGTATGCCCTCCACCTGAGAGGCTGTGTGTTGAGCCAACTGCTGTACTTGAGATATGCCAGAAGCTTGGATGGCATCCATTCGTAGCTTGATCCCCTCCATCTCAGTGGAAATCTGCTGCACCGCCTGGTACAACTGTTTCAGGTCCGTCATAATGCAAACGAACCTTTTTTTTTTTTTTTTTTTTTTTTTTTTATCGGCTGAGTGTACTGTTATGTCAGTCCAGGTAGCTGCAACGGGGCTAAGGGATAGCAGTAGGGAATCTCGCCCTGCACTACTCCCACTAGCTATCCCGGTCCCTGCCTCACGGGTGTGGGTCGGCTGTACTCAGGCTAAGCCTGACCCCGACAGCTCCTCTCTCACTGATTCCGTAGGCCTAGAGGGAAGTGGGAGAAGGAATGCCCTATAAGACCTCTAGAGACCACTCCTCCCAGGTGCAAATGGGAGGACAGACTAATCAACCAGGAGATAAAGCTGCCTACCATCAGTGCGCACGTGCAAATCAGAAGGTGTGCACCAATACTCACGACAGGACAACCCCGCAGCACCAGGATGCCACCCCAGACACTGCGCAGCCAAAAACTCCCCAGGTAAGAAAAATAGAAAGTAAAGAACCTAAATACTCCTAACAGGATCCTCCCCTCAAGGAGAAGACTCCGGATTCTCTAGGAGCATCCTTCTTCGGGAACTCCTTGTGGAATTTCTCCACGAGTCTGGGAGCTGACACATCCGACTCCAGGACCTAAGAATTATCCTCAGGACCGTATCCTTTCCATGCCACCAGATACCGTAGCTTCCCCCGAACATATTTGCTATCCAGAACTCGGGATATCTCATACTCCCCGGACTCAGAAACTGGTGGAACCTTAACTGGAGACGTTCCCTTCTTGGCCTTCTTTAACAAGGAGACATGGAAGACCCGGTTTATCTTCCACCTTTTAGGTAGTTGCAGCTGCGCCGCCACTTCATTTACCATCTTGATGATCTTAAAAGGACCCACAAATCTGGGACCCAGCTTCTTGCTAGGAACCTTCAACCTGATATTCTTGGTGGACAACCAAACCATCTCACCAGGGAAGAACTGCAACTCTCCTCTCTTCCGATCTGCCTGGACCTTAGCCTGGTGCGACGCCCGCACCAGATTCTCTCGGATACGGGACCATACCCCTTGCAGCTTTTTAGAAAATAGCTCCTCCTCCGGAACTGGGGAAGAAATGGAAGAAAATACTCCGAAAACAGGATGTCTACCACCGGAGCAAAAAAAAGGTGTGGTACCAGTGGCATTGGAATCATGGTTGTTTAGGGAAAATTCTGCCAGGGGGAGAAAGGCAGCCCAATTATTCTGGTTCTCTCGAACAAAACACCTCAAAAACTGTTCCACATCCTGATTCTTCCTCTCTGTTTGTCCGTTAGACTCTGGGTGAAACCCGGAGGAAAACGACAGTGTAACTCCCAACCTGCTGCAAAAAGCCCGCCAGAATTTAGCCACAAATTGCGGTCCCCTGTCCGAAACGATCTCCTCAGGAAGACCATGCAACCTTACAATTTCTTTAATAAACGCCTCAGATAGTGTCTTGGCACATGGCAGCCTGGAAAACGGGATCAAATGGCACATTTTCGTGAAGCGGTCAACGACTACCCAAATGACCGTGAAACCCTTAGACACCGGAAGGCCCGTGATGAAATCCATAGACAGATGAGTCCAAGGTGCCTTAGGAGGTTCCAATGGATGTAGAAGACCGTGGGGACGGGTATGCGACGCCTTGGCTCTTGCACAGACCGAACAATTTTGAACAAACTGCAAGACCTCCTTACTCCACCCTGGCCACCAAAAATTCCTAGACACCAATCTCATGGTCTCTGAAACCCCCGGGTGACCAGCAAGAACCGACTCGTGACACTCCCTCAGGAGACTTTGTCGGAGAGTAGTTGGGACAAAAAGCTTGTTTCTAGGTATCTTGGAAGGTGCAGCGTGTTGCGCTTCGATCAAGGCCTTCTCCAATTTCGCGCCCAATACTGCTACCACCACTCCATCCCCAAGAATAGTGGAAGGCGCCTCTCGTTCCTCCTCAGTCGACATATACCGGGATAAAGCATCAGCCTTAACATTCTTTGAACCCGGCACATAAGTCACGTTAAAATGGAACCGCGCAAAAAATAGAGCCCATCTGGCCTGCCGTGCATTTAATCTCTTCGCCGACCCAAGATAAACCAAATTCTTGTGATCAGTAAATACCTGGACTGGCCTTCTGGCCCCCTCCAGGAAATGACGCCAATGTTCGAACGCTAGTTTTATTGCTAGTAGTTCCCTATCTCCGATGTCATAATTCCGTTCAGAGGCAGAGAATTTCTTAGAAAAGAAGGCACAGGGATGCGTACCCTCCTCGAACTCCTGAGAAAGTACTGCTCCCACCCCCACCGAGGAGGCATCCACCTCCACTCGGAAGGCCAACCTCTCATCCGGCTGTCTCAAAATGGGAGCGGACGAGAATCGCTTCTTCAGTTCTTCAAACGCAGCTAGCGCCTCTGGCGACCACTTAGCACAGTCAACCCCCTTCTTAGTCAAGTCCGAGATAGGTTTCACAACCTCAGAAAATCCCTTGATAAACTGGCGATAATAGTTGGAGAACCCCAAGAACCGTTGGACCGCCTTTAGGTTCTCGGGTCGCGGCCACTCCAAGACTGCCCTGACCTTCTCAGGGTCCATCTCGAACCCCTTGTCCGATAGGATATAGCCAAGGAAACATAATTTATTGACCGCGAACACACATTTATCCAGCTTAGCACTTAATTGGTTAACCCTCAGGAGATCTAAAACCTCTCTCACTCTCTCCCAATGAGTCTCCAAATCCGGGGTGTAAATGAGTATATCGTCCAGATAGACCACAACCCCCCTCCCTATGACGGCACTTAGTACATCATTAATAAAATTCTGAAAAAACGCAGGCGCATTGGTTAGACCGAAAGGCATCACAAGATTCTCAAAGTGTCCTAGGGGTGTGTTAAACGCTGTTTTCCACTCATCCCCCTTCTTGATTCTCAGCAAGTTATACGCCCCACGTAAATCTATTTTACTAAACCAGCGGGCTCCCGTAATCTGGCTGAATAGATCCGAGATCAACGGAATGGGATAGGGATTCCGCACCGTGATTTTGTTAATCTCCCTAAAATCCAAACAAGGGCGCAACCCTCCATCTTTCTTCTTTACAAAGAAAAACCCCACTGCTACTGGGGACTTAGATGGGCGAATATGCCCCACCTCTAGACTCCCCTCAATATACTCTTTGAGCGCCTCCCTCTCCGGAATAGTGAGATTGTACAACCTTGTCTTGGGTAACACTGCATTTGGTATAAATTTAATCGAGCAATCATAGGTGCGATGTGGTGGTAATGTCTTGGCTGCCCTTTCCTCAAAGACCTCCCTGAACTCACATATTTCTTGAGGCAAATTGTCTATAGACAAAGACATAACGGATATGGGCAGACATCGACCATTACACCCCTGCCCCCAAGAAACTACTGACTCGGTCTCCCAGTTGATAATAGGGTTATGCTGCTTCAGCCAGGGCCACCCCAAAACTACTTGTGCTGGTAACTTAGACAACAAGAACAAGTCAATCTCTTCCCTGTGGCCACCCACAATAAACTCCAAACCCTCCACCTGTTTGGAGATGACAGCTTGCTGTAGAGGGGTCTTATCAATAACCCACACCGGTATCTGAGACTCCAAGACCAAAGGACTCACCCTTAATTGCTCACAAAACTCTGAGTCAATAAGGTTGACTGCCGAACCACAATCAACCAAAATCCGGCACTTCTGCCCATTTACCCATCCTTCAAGGGTCAACCCGGCAGTCTGAGTACAGGAAATATGCACACCTCCCTCCTTAGTAGGTTTTCTCCCTTTACCCTCAATAGACCTGGGGTTATTAATCTCCTTGGCGAACCATTCTCTGGAGGGGCATACCCTTGCTACATGTCCCATCCCTCCACACACAAAACAGCGTACTGTGCTGGACCCTTCACTCTTGGGTCTTGCACTTCGCACAGTGGCCCCAATCTGCATGGGTTGGTCCCCCGGGTCCTCTCTAAAAACAGAGAATTGAGGAGGGCTAAGCCCCTCAGGACTCTTGTCTCCACGCTCCCGGAGGCGCCGTCCAACTCTAATTGCCAGCTGCATGGCCTCATCTAGATCTCCCGGAACAGGGTGAGAAACTAGATGGTCTTTAACCTGGTCCGAGAGCCCTGTCTCAAACTGACTAAGTAGAGCGGGGTCATTCCAGTGTACTTCTGCTGCCCACCTACGAAACTCTGTGCAATATTTCTCTATAGCGTGATCCCCTTGCACCACACGTCGTAGGTTATACTCAGCCGTGCGTACCCTGTCTGGGTCGTCATACAGTAACCCCATTGTGGAGAAAAACGCCTCTACAGTTAGTAAGCAAGCTGAGTCGGCTGGTAACGAATGTGCCCAGATGAGGGGATCATCTCTCAATAAAGTAATAATAATCCCAACTCTCTGTACCTCAGAACCGGAGGAAAACGGCCGTAGCCGGAAATACAAAAGACAGTCCTTTTGAAATCGGAAAAAATCTGACCTCTTACCTCGGAAGGGTTCAGGTAAGCTGACTTTTGGCTCCAGAGGCCAACCCACAGGGGCGCTACTCACCTGCCTCTGTATGCCCTCCACCTGAGAGTCTGTGTGTTGAGCCAACTGCTGTACTTGAGATACGCCAGAAGCTTGGATGGCATCCATTCGTAGCTTGATCCCCTCCATCTCAGTGGAAATCTGCTGCACCGCCTGGTACAACTGTTTCAGGTCCGTCATAATGCAAACGAACCTTTTTTTTTTTTTTTTTTTTTTTTTTTTTTTTTTTTTACCGGCTGAGTGTACTGTTATGTCAGTCCAGGTAGCTGCAACGGGGCTAAGGGATAGCAGTAGGGAATCTCGCCCTGCACTACTCCCACTAGCTATCCCGGTCCCTGCCTCACGGGTGTGGGTCGGCTGTACTCAGGCTAAGCCTGACCCCGACAGCTCCTCTCTCACTGATTCCGTAGGCCTAGAGGGAAGTGGGAGAAGGAATGCCCTATAAGACCTCTAGGGACTGGAGACTAAAGGGGGTCACCCCTAACGAACAAGTGAAGCTGCTACTGACAGGGACTGACAAGGGTGTGCGCTGACTAACAACACAAGCAGCACACAGGAAAAAATGTGGGAAAGGATTCCCCCAAACCAATATGGGAAGGAACCTTACACTAGGAAACAAACACAGGGAAACTGAGTAGAAATCAAAGGATAAGGCAATTCAGTCACACAGTCAGTTATATACAGAGGGAGGATTGGTGAACACAGAAGGGAAAACACACAAACCAACTCATTCACCCAAACCTCCCAAAAACCAACCACGGAACTTCCTCTATCCCAGAACACCACCTACTCCTCCTGCTAAGGCCTAGCTCTGTAAAAGCGACACTCAGCACAGAACCATGGGAGGCATGGGTTTAAATACAGAGTAGAGACCACTCCTCCCAGGTGCAAATGGGAGGACAGACTAATCAACCAGGAGATAAAGCTGCCTACCATCAGTGCGCACGTGCAAGTCAGAAGGTGTGCACCAATACTCACGACAGGACAACCCCGCAGCGCCAGGATGCCACCCCAGACACTGCGCAGCCAAAAACTCCCCAGGTAAGAAAAATAGAAAGTAAAGAACCTAAATACTCCTAACACTTCATCCCAAGCACGGTCAGGCTGTATAATCAACATCAGGCTAAGTGAAGATCACTCCGCACAGAGAACTAAATGATCCTGAAGTCTTTCTTTTTTTGTTTCTATGACTCCTAGTCATTTTTCTATGTGCTATTCTGAGCTTGTATGTGCCTTTTTTCTTGTAATATTACTGTATTATCCATGCTGCTGTAACACACTGAATTTCCCCATGGTGGGACTATTAAAGGATTATCTTTAGAGATGAGCGAGTAGTATTCGATCGAATACCTCGCTCCCATAGGAATATATGTAAGCGGCCGAACAACGAGGGGTTAAGCACAGTGAATATTTGATGCACTTAACCCCTTGGTGTTTGGCCACTTGCACACATTCCTATGGGAGCGAGGTATTCGATCATATACTACTCGCTCATCTCTAACTATCTTATCTTATCTTATTGTGCAGACGTGTAGCTTAGTGTAGTTATGTTGTATGATGGGTATCTGTATAAAGTACAATAAGTGCCCTGTGCCATGCCATGGTGAGCAGCGGGAGCCAACATGGCTGAGGGGCCCACCGTGGATGTATGTACATGTACATGTACATTTAGTAATCTTTTCCCCCCTCCCTCCATGTGTTTATAAATCTCATGAACCTGAGGCTGAGTTCTGCCCGTAGTCCCTCCAATGTCCCTTTTGTCCTGTCCTTTTGCTCCTTGGTGTACAATGTGCTAATGCTGATACCCCCCCCCCCCCCAATACACGTTGTATTAATATGTCTACGGATATCACTGACTTACCTTACGCGACATCTGGTAACCTGCTGTATTATATACACCATATATCTATATATTCCAAGGAGGAGAGGAATAGTGGAGTGTGATTGGTTGGGACGTAACCAATAGTTTGTAGGAAGCCAAAAAACCTGTGTTTTATACAAACCTGAGTTTCACAAAGGTTAACAGGATAGGGGAGGAGCTTGACCGCTGAGTGAGACGGTAGCATGAGCCTGTAGCTCCGTGACACAGCAACTAAATTGGGAGATATAGTGTATTCCAAACATTTACCTTTGCCTAGGTCGCAGTGCCAATAAAAGTTGCACCAAACACTTACACAACACAAAGTCATGAATAAAGTTTACATTTCACCCTGTCCATATGACCGCTCTAGGGATGTGGGTAATTATACTTCTTTTTTTATTGAAATAAATTAGAAGTTAGGTGGGGGTGGGAGTTTAGTTTAGGGGTTATTTTTTAGTTTATCCTGGACAACCCCTTTAAGCAATCTGTGATACAACAAACAAAAATAAGACATATCCTTTTTAATGACGGACCATTAACAAGGTCCATTAAAAAAAATTACTTTCTAACAGGTCCTTATGATTATGAAGAATTCAGTGCAGTCGTTTCACAGCTGTTAATAAGACATGCCATTTTGACATTTGTGTAAGCGGAGCCTTAATTTGTGAGGGTCTTCATTGCTTGAGATTTTGGATCTGACCTGCACTGTTTCCACTGTGTTTTTTTGAGCCAAAGCCATGAATGGCCACAATAGGAATGGGAAATATCTAGAAATCTCTTACACTTCTATCTTCTGCTCAACTCACTCCTCAAAAAAACCCATCAAAATCTACAACAAAAAAAAGCAGCATTTCTTCAGTGTGGGGCCTCAGCCTTCCTGTGAAGTCATTTGCTGTCAGGCACAGAGAGCCCTTCTTGGGACACTTGAATAAGGGACAACATATCCTAATCACATCTATCAGAGCATTGTCTTTGTTCTACATCCTATGCTGTTTCCTAGTGCTAGTTTTGTATGATTCCTGTGACCCTTGTTTCACCACTAACTCTCTCTTGGATTAACCCTTGAATTGCTACCTGTATACTATCCAGCACTGCGCTATTTGTGCAGATTTGTTATTGTTAGTTATTCTTATTGTTACTTGTGGTCCTTCACTGGTTTTGTCTCATGACTTTGTACTAGTCCCTTGGTTCTAACGCTATATGATTGCATATTGATTAACTGGTTTTGACCTCTACTTGTTTATGGTTCTGCTTCACCTGTTACATATGATTCTGCATTGCCTGACCCAGTGAGTGCAGAGATGCAGTAATGCTGTCTGGCCACAATACAGTGTACAGCTCTATCCACTGTATAGCATTTGTGTGGTGGCCGACTGTTGTCCCTCCACCAATCAGATATCCAAATTATAGGCCAAAGAACAAATTCCTCAATACCTCAATAAATGGTGAAAAATCCCCAATTAGAGGATGGCTCAAGCTAAGCCTCACTGGCAGAATCTCTGTTAAAGACAATTGACTACTATAGGCTTTTTTCTTTCCATTTTAGTATTAGTATCTAATTTTCTTCACAATGTGACTGAGGATTTCTTGCACAAAACTCAAACTGTCGTGATAGGGGTAGTAAAGATAAAAATGAAAAATCCCCTAGGCTTTGCCCCTGGTTTATGAAAGTCTGATAATGACACAAATGTTCCTGTCCAAAGTTCTGTGGCAATCACAATGACATAAAACAATAACGGTAATATAATCTAGAATTACTGACCTCTCACATATAAATACAAATTCAATGGTGATTCTTGTTTTTAACCTAAAAATACTTGAAATAAATGTTCTCTTATAGAATACTAATACATATTAATATCACTATATCAGCTGTAGTATGTGAAGTCAGAATAATTAACTAGTATGAGTTAACTATTTAGCCATGTTAAGGTAAGTGATTTCATGGAAGTAAGCGCAGAGGTTATTGGCTTCAAGTGAATGGTAAATAATTGATATGCTTGAGATAATGGAATGCTTTACAACATTTTATTGCTCATGAAAGTAATTACCACCAAGCATTTAAGTGTCACACATTGCTAGTTAAAGGGAACACTTATTAAATAAAATGTGTTAGAGTTTGCAAAACTGTTAAATAGAAACATGAAGCCAACTTGGTAAATACAACTAAAATAGACATCTTTTTATCAAAAGTATTTAATTTCTTCCTTTTAGTTCAGTTTATGTAATTACATGTTATAAAGATAAAATTATGGATTTCCTTCCACATTTCCACACAGTGCTTGTTATGCACAGAGTCCAAAGATATCATAATGGAAATCTACAGACTGAATCTATCAGACTAGTTTTGCATATTAAAGAAGGCAGGTTCAAAGCATTTACCCTTTGACATGAGCAAATTTATGTTTAATGCTTTGCTTTCCAAGAGGCATAACTTTTGAATTTTCCCTTCAATGAGTTTGGGACAAGCTGTATTTTTGATGACACCATCTAGTCTTCTATATTAGGTACTAGCAGGAGAACCCGGCTTCGCACGGGTATATTTTATTTGTGTTTGTGTAATGGCCCCATAAGAATTGTCCAGTTTTGCACTGGTGTATTTTGTATATCGTTTGTGTTTGTGTCCATAAGTTTCATGTGATCATGTGTATCTCATTTCGGATATCAGTGAAAAACCTGCAATCAGTTGTTACGGAGATCTGGAGTAAAACTGTGTGTATGTGACGATGTGTAACAGTGTCATCCACAGCGCCCTGCCCCTTTAAAGCTGACATAAGCAGTGAAGAAAAATGGCTAAGTTTCTATGGAAACCTGGAGTAACACTCTAATATATGGTACTCTGTGCAGAGCCGTGTATCTAATCCTCTGGCGTGTGGTATTGTGTGCAGTGGTGTGTATCTAACCCTCTGGCACGTGGAATTGTGTGAAGACGCATGTATCTAATCCTCTGGCACTTGGTATTGTGTGTATACATGCGTATCTAATCCTCCGGCATGTGGTACTGTGTGCTGACTTGTGTATCTAATCCTCCATCGTGTGGTACTGTGTGCAGATGCGCGTATCTAATCCTTTGGTGTGTGGTACTGTATGCAGACACGCGTATATAATCCTCTGGCATGTGGTACTGTGTGCAGACACATGTATATAATACTCTGGCATGTGGTATTGTGTGCAGTAGCATGTATCTAAACCTCCGGCGTGTGGTATTGTGTGCAGTGGCGTGTATCTAATCTTCCATTGTGTGGTATTGTGTGAAGACGTGTATATCTAATCCTCCGGCATGTGGAACTGTGCACAGACATGCGTATCTAATCCTGCAACATGTGTAATTGTGTATAGATGTAGGTATCTAATCCTCCGGCGTGTGGAACTGTGTGTAGACACGCATATATAATCCTCTGGCGTGTGTTACTGTGTGCAGACGTGCATATCTAATCCTCCGGTGTGTGGTACTGTGTGCTGACATGCGTATCTAATCCTCTGGCATATGGTAGTGTGTGCAGACATGGGTATCTAACCCTTCCCGTGTGGTATTGTGTGCAGTAGTGCGTATCTAATCCTCCGCCATGTGGTATTGTGTTCAGTGGCGCTTATCTAATCCTCCATTGTGTGGCATTGTGTAAAGACATGCTTATCCAATCCTCTGGCGTGTAAAACTGTGCGCAGACGCATGTATCTAATCCTGCGGCATGTGGAACTGTGTAAAGACATGTGTATCTAATCCTCTGGCGTGTGGTACTATGTGATGAGGTGCGTATCTAATCCTCCAGCATGTGAAACTGCGTGCAGACTCGTGTATCTAATCCTCCGGCATGTGGAATTGTGTGTAGATGCGCATATCTAATCCTGCAATGTGTGTAACTGTGTGCATACTCGCGTATCTAATCCTCCAGCATGTAGTATTGTGTGTAGTGGCACGTATCTAATCCTACAGTGAGTGGTATTGTGTGAAGATGTGCATATCTAATCCTCTGGCTTGTGTTACTGTGTGCAGATGCGCGTATCTAATCCTCTGGCCGGCGTGTGGTACTGTTTGAAGATGCGCGTATCTAATCCTCTGGCGTGTGATACTGTGTGCTGACTTGTGTATCTAATCCTCTGCTTTGTGGTACTTTGTGCATACCTGTGTATCTAATCCTCTGGCATGTGATACTTTGTGCTGACTTGTGTATCTAATCCTCCAATGTGTGTTACTTTGTGCAGACGCGCGTATCTAATCCTCTGGCATGTGGAACTGTGTGCAGACGCACGTATCTAGTCTTTCAGCGTGTGGTACTTTGTGCAGACGTGCATATCTAATTATCTGGCATGTGGTACTGTGTGCAGACGTGCGTATCTAATCTTTAGCCATGTGGTACTTGGTGCAGACACACGTATCTAATCCTCTGGCATGTCATACTGTATGCTGACCTGTGTATCTAATCCTCTGGCGTGTGATACTATGTGCTGACCTGTGTATCTAATCCTCCAGCGTGTGGTAGTTTGTGCAGATGCATGAATCTAATCTTTCAGTGTGTGGTACTTTGTGCAAACGTGTGTATCTAATCCTCTGGTGTGTAGAACTGTGTGCAGACGCGTGTATCTAATCCTCTGCCGTGTGATACTGTGTGCTGACCTGTGTATCTAATCATCCAGCGTATGGTACTTTTTGCAGACGCATGTATCTAATCCTCTGGCATATGGAACTGTGTGCAGATGCACGTATCTAATCTTCTAGCATGTGATACTGTGTGCTGACCTGTGTATCTAATCCTCTGATGAATGTATCTCAGTTTGGATATCAGTTTGGATTGTACACAGGGGCATAACTACCGCAGAGGCAGCAGAGGAAGCTGCCACAGGGCCCGGGACATTAGGGGGCCCAGTGACAGCCGCTACTGCTGCGTTTTTTGTTTTTTTTAATAGGCCGTTACCGACTGAAGTTACTTCAGCCGGTAACAGGCCCTATTTACTTACGTGACACTGCGGGCCTCACAAAGACTATCATTATACTCAGGGGTCTTTTCAGACCCCCGAGTATAATGATCGGTGGCCCGGGAGAGGTAAGGGAACGTAACAAACAGTGTTACTTACCTCTCCACGATCTGTGCAGGCCTCAGGCCTACGGTAGTTGTCTGACGTCACATGATCCCAGCCTGCGTCCTGAGTCATGTGACGTCCGACATCATTAAAGAAGGACGAGAGTTGCTGCCGACAGCATAGGAGCTGGGGGACAGGTAAGCAACAGTGTTTTTTTTAATGTTTTTATTCCCCCGGGTCTCCGATTATTATACTCTGGAGTCTATAAAGACCCCAGAGTATAATAATTGTTTATGGGTGTCCACAGTGGGACGTAATACTGTGTGCAGGGGCCACTATGGGACATAATACTGTGTGCAGGGCCTCTATGGGGGATATTACTGTGTGCAGGGGCCACTGAGGGACATAATACTGTGTGCAGGGGCCACTGAGGGACATAATACTGTGTGCAGGGGCTACTGAGGGACATAGTACTGTGTGCAGGGGCCACTGAGGGACATAATACTGTGTGGAGGGGCCACTGAGGGACATAATACTGTGTGCAGGGGCCACTGAGGGACATAATAATGTGTGCAGGGGCCACTGAGGGACATAATACTGTGTGCAGGGGCCACTGAAGGACATAATACTGTGTACAGGGGCCACTGAGGGACATAATGCTGTGTGCAGGGGCCACTGAGGGACATAATACTGTGTGCAGGGGCCACTGAGGGACATAATATTGTGTACAGGGGCCACTGAGGGACATAATACTGTGTGCAGGGGCCACTGAGGACATAATACTGTGTGCAGGGGCCACTGAGGGACATAATACTGTGTGCAGGGGCCACTGAGGGACATAATACTGTGTGCAGGGGCCACTGAGGGACATAATACTGTGTGCAGGGGCCACTGAGGGACATAATACAGTGTGCAGGGTCCACTAAGGGACATAATACTATGTGCAGGGGCCACTAAGGGACGTAATAGAGCGCGCAGGCCCCGCGATTCCTAGTTACGCCACTGATTGTACATGTGGAGGAGTCATTAAAAGTTATATTTCAGATTGAATGAATTCCTTTTGGTTGTTTGATAGTGTGATTTTGTACCTGATATACCTGGTATACTAGCTGGCGGTTGATATGCCAGTAGTTGAGAAATATTGAGAATTTTTAGAATAACTTGTTGAGTTCCAATAATCTAGTTTATTACATGTGTTCATTACCGTGGTAAACTTTGGAAGATCACTTACATAGTATCATATAATTAAGAATTATACTGCCTAATGCTCTAAAAGCATGTATATCTTTTATTGTATGTTATCTTAGGTTTCTATTGGTTTCCATACTGTGGTTTTGAGATCATAAGTGCAATAAACATGGGGTGATTTCTCATAATGTTGTATTTCGCTATCTCTCTATAACACACTGTGTAATAGCACTGTTTAAAAATTAACTAGCATTTACAGATAAGCTCATAGTACTTAGAAGGAATGTACAAATCCCAAGCTGAACTGATATTTTTGGTACTTTTAAAATCTATATATATGTTGTCTTTTTCTTTTTGTTCTGTACCAAATTTGCCGAATTCGAAAATAAATCAGGCTCTTCTGAAAGTTTAAGACCTTTCAGCTCTCTAGGACATACTGTTTATGACATATTGACAAAAGTATATACAGTATTATACCACTGTCTTCCATATCAAAGGCCTTTTTCTATATCATATCACATTGCCTTTCAGGTCCTTCATTATTAGCATCACTGACATACACACAGTTTTAGAACAGGTTTTCATATTAACACAACAGCATTTTCCTAAAAGATGATATGGCACCAGGTTTCCATAACAACTGAAAGACATAATCACAAAAGGAAATGTGGGAGCAGTTGTCATACAACCCAGCAACTTATTCACAAGAGCAAATATGACACCACTGGCTTCCACATGAAAGACTTTCCTGACCTTTACTATCCATTAGAAACTTGTAGGCCTGTTATTCTTAATCTCACTGACATACACACAGTTTTAGACCAAGTTTCCATAACAACCCAACCATTTTTGTTGTAGACCAGGCTCCCACAACAACCCAGCTATTATAGAAGATCACACTCATTACAACTGCCAATATATTGGGTGAATCACCTTGTCTCTTATTGACGTCAGGAACAGGAACTCACACAGTAGTTCCCAAAGAAGCGGTGGAAAATTTGTGTTCCAAACTCATTTTCATTTTTTTGGTTTGTATTTCCAAATTGATTTTAGAATTTATTTTACCTTCAATAGCATTTTCAGTTTTGAAACAAAGGGTGCACAAAATATTCATTTCATTATAATGTTGGCTTACTAACATGGCCACAGAAGGTATGAATTTTTTGATGACACTTTTTGCATGCAAGCGCATCACTCGTTTCCTTTAAAGGGATTCTACCATTAAAGCAACTTTTTTTCTAATTACCATGTCGGAATAGCCTTTAGAAAGGCTATTCGTCTCCTAACTTTTGATGTGGTCTCCATCGCGTCGTTCCTTAGAAATACCGGTACTTACGGGTATGCTAATGAGGTCTTGGCAGCAATGGGGGAGTCCTTCTTTTTCATCTGTCTCCTCCCCTTGTCTGCCGTCTTCTTTCTTCGTCATGTCTGACGCCTGTGCAGTCGGCTCTGACAGCGAGACCCTTCGCCGAACAGAGTTTACTGCGCATGCTCAGTAAGGTTCGTACAGCCCTCCGACGCGCGAGTGAACTCATCCAGGCGCCGGAGGGCTGTACAGACCTTGTTGAGCATGTGCAGTACACTCTGTTCATCGAAGATGTGAGGAGCGTACTGCGCATACACGCAATTGCAGCCTTGGAGATATGGCTGCCAGCTGGCATGCTCAGTCGGCTCTAACAGGGTCTCGCTGTCAGAGCCGACTGCGCAGGCGTCAGGGGAGGAGGCAGATGAAGAAGAAGGACGCCCCCATTGCTGCCGAGACCTCATTAACATACCGGTAAGTACCGGTATTTCTAAGGAACGGCGTGACGGAGACCATATCTAAAGGTAGGAGACAAATAGCCTTTCTTAAGGCTATTCCGACGTGGTAATTAGAAAAAAAGTTGCTTTAATGGTAGAATCCCTTTAAACACACACAACAGGTATCAGAAACGGAAATCTCTTTGTTAAAGATATCTTCATCATGTTGGTGAATCCACTGTCAATTATATTCTCATCCATGTTTTTGAAAACAGGCTCAGATTCTTTTTCTTGCATAATCTGACTAGTTTCACCTATTTCCATTGTTTGAACGCTTTCTATTACTTTTTCTAGCTGCTCCTCTGTATTTATGTGTTTTAAAACATCTTCTGGTAGAAAAGACGTTGTAAGCCCTAGTTTAGGCTTGCAGCCAAAAAGAGCTTCGTACAGTGTTCTTTTGATCCCAGAATGATAAGCTCTGTTTTTCATAAATTGAACAAAACGCAATCCATCACTTCAGCGGTCACATTTGTTGTCCTGCATCCAAGTGCAGAGCATATTTTCGATATCTTGGTTAGATCTTTCGACACTACCTTGGCTCTGTGAATGGCGAGGCTTCCCATGCACGATTTTCAGGGCTGGCCAGAACTTCTTCAAGCTGCTTACCACATTTTTGGAAAATTCCCTACCACTGTCAAACTGTAATATAGATGGCATCCAAACAACGAGAATATGTCCACTAGGTTGTAGGCTACTTCTTCAGCTCTTTTTGATGTTTGAGACTTTAGAATGACAAATTTTGTGAGATGATCTTGTTGCACCATTATACATTTGTATTGTCTATCTGGCTGAGACTGAAAGTCAATAAGAACTACCTGACAACGGGAATTAAATTCAGTAAAAATCATAGGTTTTACAACAATACCCTTGTTAATACCGTTCAGGTTTTTTTGGCAAGGTTCACAAGGGTGAATGTAAAGTTCAATGTCATGACGTGTCACATTTTTTTATTTAGTTGAAAGTTCTTTCAACATTCGATCACATCCTCCATGTCCAATAGCCAAATGAGCTTCATGAAGTACATGAAATAACTGTAAGGTAATACTGGATAGAACTGACGCCTTCTTTATCAGGATCGAAGAGTTTACTTTTGTTTCCTACAATCATCACATCGTAGCGATTCAGCAACCAATAGTCCCTGGGTTCCTTTTTAGTAGTCATTTTAGCTTTTTGGACATCATTAATTAACTTTTGGTAAGTAGTTTGGCTTAAGCAAATACTGTTTTTATCAGCGTTCTCTCTAATTTTGGACAGTTCCTTGTCGAATCTTTGTTTCATGTCCTTCTCCAACACTCCAGCTTGCTCCTCCTCCTGCACCCCTTCCCACATTTTCCTTCACAAACAAAACCGATTGAACTAAAACTGAGGCATCGGCAGAGCAGAGAAGACTGTTGGGTATCACAAAGCGCACGCACGCATGAGAGTGAGTGGCAGAGAGACAGGTTATCGGAGATGCTGCTGCTGAATGAAGTAAAGAAAGAGAGACTGGATAGCACAGCAGCGGCTTCATATGAACGAAGTAGAGAGAGACTGGATTGAGTGGCAACGGCTTCATATGAACGCAGTAGAGAGAGAGACTGGATTGAAGCTAGAAGCGAAGCGAGAACTAAGGTAGCTTTCCGCCTAGCTATTTCATACTTTGCTGGCTTCTCGTCCGGCATTGTATAGAATGCCTAGGTAATGTGTGAAATGGCGAATCATTTCATACATTGCCGGCTAGTTTTAGGCATTCTATATGCTGGATTTCATACTTTGCCGGTAACATATACATATACACAGCACTTGCTTGCTTTGGTTCTTATCAGAAGTTTGTATCCAGAGAATACACACATACTTTATATCTCACACACACACACACACACACACACACACACACACACATATATATATATATATATATATATATATATATATATATATATATATACACCGTATATACTCGAGTATATGAGTTTTTCAGCACAGTTTTTGTGCTGAAAAAGTGCGCCTCAGCTTATACTTGAGTCAATATGGTAGTTTAAAGAGGACCTCCCTGTGCAAGACCACTGTGGGAGACCGCTGGAACAGCGCTGCTGCTGATAGGTTAGTGGTGACGGAGCGCTGTCTCCAGGACCGCCCCAAGATGTTTCCAGAGTGTCTTCTCTGCCTTGGAAACATCTTAAGGCGGCCCTGGAGACAGTGCTGCCTCACCACTAACCTATCGGGAACAGCAGCACTGCTCCAGCGGCCACCCACAGTCAGCAGCGGGCATCCGCTCCAGTCCCTGCCCCCTCCCCCGGCTACATCACACACCATGTGACCATATAGGTCCAAAGACTGTGATAGTAGTAATAGCCTGTTACTGCTAGCACAGGTTTGGGGCCTGTATGACAACAGGCTGTTACTGCTACCATAAGGCTTTGAGCCTGTATGATAATATCCTAGACATCTGGGGCACCATTTTCCAAGGCATGACCCACCACCTCCTCCATTTCCTCCTCACTGGAACATTTCCCACCACTCAACTTCAACAGGGCAAGCCATTGCTTCCAGTACACTCCATCACTACATGTTTGTAAAGTGAAGCACTGTGACACATTGTGGAGCGTGAGTTTGAGTAGCAGAATACGGTAAATTATTACTGCATGCAGCAAGCCATGGACATGATGGGGAAGATAACAATGAGAGGAAGAACAGTATAGTTTAATTCATGATTACTTTTGGAAAATAGTACAGCTTTTTCATCTGACTGTCTAAGCACACTGTGTGCCAGAAATTATTCTGTGAATTTTCACTCCTTAGTGCTGCATGTGCCCTGTTTTTTCAAAAATAAGCCCCACCCCAAAAATATCTGGATTTTGCGGGGTTTTTGGGGAAGACTTGAAATATAATCTTTACTCCAAAAATAAACCCTACTTACAGTCAGTGCCTCCAGTGCTTGGTTATGTCATGGGACATCATGAAGATGGAGAATAAGCATACTGTAGCTCCCAAACATCCTGGACAACTTCCCCGCTACCTCCCACAACGGCAGGGCAAAATTTGCTTCCCTGCTACAGAGTCCCACTTCCCAGTCGCTACTATTCTGTGGGCTTGGCTGCCTACATGACTAGATGTCAGGTGCCACAAATTTTTCTTCAAATTCTGTAGTTGCCAGTGCCACTTGCCACTGCTGCATTGTTACACTTAGAAGTCCCCAAAATAGGCTGACTTTTATATATTGTCATTTTTTTGTATTATTATTATTATTATTATTGTTTATTTATATAGCACCATTAATTCCATGATGCTTTACATTTGGGGGTTACATACAACACACAGAATATACAGGTAGATATAATACTAACAGTGACTGACTGGCACAGTGGGGTAGAGGGTCCTGCCCGCGAGGGCTTACAATCTATGGGGGAAGGGGGTAGAGACAGAAGGAGAGGGGGGAGACAGTTCAGATGGTGGTGTGGTGATAGTGTTATTGGAGGTTGTAGGCCTTCCTGAATAGGTGAGTCCTCAGGGCCTTCTTTAAGCCTGTGATGGTGGGGATCAGTCTTATGTGTCTTGGTAAGGAGTTCCAGAGTATGGGAGATGCACGGGAGAAATCTTGGGTGAGGAGTGGATGAGAGCAGTATTATAAGAGAGAGTATTATGAGAGAGTATTATAACTGCCATATGTGTATATAAAACCTTGGACAAAAACTTCCACCAAAACAGGCTAAATGTTAAAATGCATAAAAGTCAGGGGCAGTGTAGTGCATGATTAAACTAGCAGTTTGTATGCATTTCTCAGCAGCCATTTTCCATAGACATATATGTCACTGTCACTTTCACATAACTTCTAGTTATGTTTGGCTTAGAGAGCTAGAATGGGCTAGATAGAGTCCTGGGAGTTTTGACATTTTGTTTTAAACTCATTTAATCTGTGGTTTGTGGTGAACTTATTTGACCCAAAACAAATCTTTGGATTGAACTACTTGAACTTGAAATTAAACAAATCTTCCAAGGTTTACTCATATCTAAAGGCCACCTGTTCTAAACACATGAACATCCCCAAAACATCCGACAAACATTCGACTACCACAGACACTTGGAAAATAAACAGATAAAAGTCATTCAAAGATATTGAATGCTCATAGAAGTACAAACACAAGCTCATAATACATGAATTGCCCTCAGGCGTGTCATTCCAGCAATTACACAAGTTACACAACAGATTATAGCACATAGATTGCTAATAAAAAAAATCCAACACAACAGATCTTGGCTCGACCAACTTTAGATGATGGTTTGCAATATAGGATGAACTTCTGTATATTTATGTATGAGGAACCATCAACAGACAGTTCAACATATGGCACTTCAGATGTTCAAAAATTTAAGGTTTATGACTAGTTTAAGGAAAAAAAAATGCTTTTTGAAAAAAAATTGTATGTGTTATAAACAATATGTTTCACAATCCAGAGTAAATCTGAAAATCTGTTTCAAAAAATAGTGCATAATTTTTGCAAGTAATTTCTGTTGCCAAGAAACTTATTTAATTGGTTGTTTTCCTTTGTTCTTCCCTATAATCAGCATTGGAATGTATGAGAGCTTTAATTGACCAATCCTATGAGCGTCTTTCACTTACCACATTCTCACTCATGCCCATAACTGCAATGAAAGGTACGTTATTGTTATTCTAAAATATATCTTTGCATTTTGAGAATGAGCATTTTACTGATACCAGGTTATTGCTGTACATATTTGAAGTTAGATTTTAATGGCTTGTGATTTCTCGTAAAGATCTGGATTGTAATGTTTCTGTATACCACCATATAACAGTTTCAACTTTGTTAATAAGGATGTCAGAAATTTTGGTATAGAAGAATGTATAAAAGTCATCATGTATTGTGCCAACTATAGATTAGGTATGTTGCTAACAGTTTAGATAATATAATGCTGATATTTTAATTTGGTGACCTTAAGATTTATTTTCTGTGTTTAAAAAGGTAGTCCAGATCTCTGAAACGTTACACTATTTTGTGCCGTAACAGTGACAAGCTGTGTGCTATCACAAAATCATGGACTGATTTTTATTCACTGGAAGTAGGCAGAATATGAGATCGGAAGCAGAGATCTAAAAAACCAAGGAATTGATACAGAAAGTATATATAGGAAAGTTATGTAAATGTTCATTGTGTAATCAATAACATGCATTTGCTGAAACTGGACAACCCCTCGAAATATAAATGAAACCATTTAATACTCACGCTATTAAGTATATTTTATACATTATTTATCAATATGATATATAAAACATCTTCTCTGATTTGGTAAACAGAGGTGACCAGAATTAAGGTTACTGCATTGTACATAAACAATGCAATCATTTCTTATATTGCCTGTGAAATTACTACATGAACCTTATAATCCCAGCTATTAACAAACACTTATTAGCTGACCATATATTCTGCTTCTTACATAAGCACAGACTGTGAATATTTAAAGGGGATTTTCAACACAGTGGGGGATATTTATCAACCCTCTATGCCATTTCTTATTCAGACTTGAATTTGTGACTTTTTAAAAAAAATTTTAATAAAAATTTTTTGTGCTAAAGTTATTATGAATTAAATGCATTCTCAAGTAGCGCATTGGATATCAAGATTCCTTCAGAGTTTGATAACTTATACGTTGCTACAATAGTTTGTTTTGTGGGGTTGTGACTACCTATAACCTGAAAATGAGGGAACTAATTCCCATATCCTCAGTTTAATGGTGCCAGTGCATATTCATTTGCTCTCTATTAAGGTCAAGGGGAAATATGAGAACACTGAATATACTATTTCTATATTGCCTTTATATTTCCTTTATTTAAAGTCTCCATTACAATTTATATTTATTTTCAGTATTCTACATCTGTTTTTTCAGATAAAATTAGAAATAGACACTAAACACAGAAAAAATGGACTTATTTATACGCATTCTCTGTTTTGCATCTACCCCTTTGTTGTTGTTTTTTTTGTTTTTTTTGAGGGGAGCATACAAAAAAATCTGTATTAGCATGAAATATTATTTTATTTTTAAAACTGTATATATATATATATATATATATATATATAGTTTACATATTATATATTTCTGTATATATACTATATAATATCAAAAAAGAAGAAAACATAATTAAATAAAACATTTACTACAAAACTGTACAATGTGAGTATGGAAATAAACAGGATACTTAGCTGGTGCTGTTGCTTTAAATGCTACAGAGGATAGTCCAGGGGCACGCTGAAAGTAACATAGTCCAAATGTTCACAGAGAAAGATGATTAGCAGTGGCACACAACCAGACATCAGTGTTTCTTTATTGGGATCAAACAAAAACAGGCATACAGGGACAAAGTGTATATATATATATATATATATATATATATATATATATATATATATATATATATATACGAATATAATGATTTTAAATTGACTTCATTTTTAATTTTTCCAAGTTTTTTTTAAAGGTTATTTGTATTGTATAATGCTTTGAAATTCTTTCATTGCATTACTGTATATCAGTGTAAAATTAATGTGCAGCTTAATAGTGTGTTGGTTATTTTGAAATTGGAAATAAAGGATCAAGATTTTGAACTTCTGGGTTAGTGCAATGTGTTCCCTCTTCCATCACCTTCTATTGACGTCTGCACCCCAGAGATGCATGGGTCTCAGCTGCTGCAATACATCCTATGGTTGGGCCCTATGGGCTGCAAAGGCCGTGATTTGCCCATGGTGGAAACGCCGCGGGAAAAATTGCAGCATTTTACAGTATCTGCAAAGTGGATGGGATTTGTGCGAATCTCATGCCCACTTAGCGGGAAAAAACGCAGTGCGGACACGCTGTGATTTCCAAAACCAGCGTGGTTTTGGAAATCGCAGCATGTCAATTATATATGCGGAAACGCCAGTGACTTTCCCGTAGATATAATGTTAATAAAAAGTTCTCGGAGGAAAACTCAGTGAACTTTCTGTTCAAAGAGCTGCAGGAAGAACCGCGATGCATTCCCGCCGCAGTTTTTCCTGCAGTGTTTTACCGCTGCATATCGCCCTGTGGGGCCTTAGACTATAAGCAGATTTGCATGTAAGGTTGTTGTGTCCCACACACAAACTTCTAAGTTGAGAACCCACCTATACCCTCTCTATTGTACCTATATTTAATGTTATGACACAGTTACATTATGCACTGCTTGATACTTTTATCTTTTCTGGTTTAAGCTCTGCACTGATCAAGAGCTGGAAACATAAGAATCTATTCACTGTAAAGTGGCTGATCCCAAACTACTATTCACTTGAATTTAACCCCCAGCCTGAAAAATCTCTTTAGACTAGGGAAGCACGCTGTGAATTCAGAGCATGTAAGCCAAAGTGAAGTACAGTAGCACTGTGTGGATGGAATTTAAGCAAATCCCATCCACACACTGCAGAAATAAACCTGTAGTATAAAATGCCTTGCATTGTGGGATTTGAGTACACAGCACTTCAATTACTGGTGTGTGCTTGGCTGTGGATTTTGACCTTTGCAATGAAAGTTTCAAAGCCAGTGGCCCGAACAATATTCTCCCATGCTGAACTTCAGTCAAAAGTGCCAAGGCAGACAGCAGTAGTGACACCTCCTATATTAGTGTTCACTGACATTGTACATACTACTACCATCACTCTGGTAGTATATAAGCTGGCTTCTATTCAAAAAGCACTACACAGCATGTGCATACATCACTTGATCCTGGGCCCCTTTCTATTAGAGCTGTGCCAGGCCCCTAATAGAAGTGCCACAAATACTGCCCTGATGGTGGCCCCAACTGCAATCAAGAAGTTATGAAGGCACACAAAGTTATGTGTCCACAGACTATTTACATGTATTTACAAAACAAACGCCTTCCATATATCTGATGTCTGACACCCATTAACTATGATCAATATTTTTATTGGAAGTCAGGAGGCGTAGAAAGTGAATTTTATAAAGTATACTACAATTTCTATTCCTCATGTATATGTCGTCATTCTTCTGAAGTCTGAAGCACTGGCATTGCCAAACAGAAGAGTTTTACATATGTCCATCTTACTTTTTTTGTTTGACCTATTATTATAGTTCCTGTAACTGAAAGTAATAACAAGGATAAGAAGACTGCAGTCTCTTTAACAGAGGGCATAATAGTAAGTCTTCAGTCGCATGGGGGTGTATGGAGAGAGCACAGGCTCGCAGCTGTTAACCCTTTAGATGCCGCAGTCAAACGAGACCGCAGCGTCTAAATTGTGCAGGCACCATGGACACCACTAATTTTCACCAATTGCCGCCCTCCAGAACATCACCAGCGGGCAGCGATCACTTGCTAAGACAGCTGGGAGCCTATTGAAGGCTCTCAAGCTTGTCATTGCATTGCCAGAGGCAGTATGCAATAGAAGTGAAGGCATTTTGCTATTCACTGCAATAATATGAGCGATCCGACTCCATAGGTCTTAAGGTCCCTAAGGGGTCTGTTTATAAAAATAAAAGAAGAAAAAAAAGTTTTTAAAAGTATAAAAAATTATATAGCACAAAAGTTCAAATCATCCCCCATTCCCTAGATCACATATAAAAGTAAATAACTAAAAGCAAAGACTTTAAAGAACCCCGCACACCAAAATGTTTGAAGTATTAAAATATTTATTCCATACGGTGTAGTGGTGAAAAACATCAAAATAGCCAAATAGCATTTTTTTCAACACTTTGCCTACTATAAAATGGTGCCATTACAAAGTATATTTTGTTTTGCAAATAATAAGCCATCATGTGACTCTGAAGAATGAAAAAGTTAGGGCTCTTGCAATGTGGGGAGGGAAAAATAAAAATTCAAAAATGAAAAATGGCCTGGTCCTTAAAGGGGTTAAAACATTAAAGACTGTTTAATATACTGTATGTTCCTGACATCTTTCATGGCTTAATGCAAGACACAGCGTTTATGGCCATGCATTTGTTTTTCTTAGTAAGACTAAAATCTTCATAAAGATGTTACCAGTTTCATGTAAAGCACAGGAGACTAATTATAAAATCCTCTCACGCTGGTATAGTTCCCTTTATCCTTCACAAGATTTTCCCCTTAGCATCAGATCGCTGTTGGATGTGTACAGATGATTGAGGCACAATGCTACACATTTGGGGGAAATGCCCTTTTTGGAATGAAATACATAGAAATATCAAACTTGTTACTGGCGTTGGGGTGAAGGATGACCCAGCTCCCCTTCTCCTATCAGTTTTTCCCTGTAAATTGCCTCAATACATAAGCAAATTGATCAGTTTTCTGCTGTTGATGGCCAGGTCCATGATACCCAGGTTGTGTAAATGCACCTCTCCTCCAACACCCTTAGCATGGCTCCAAGAGATCCTGTACATACTGTATATGGAGGACTTGCTTGCAGAACTTAGACCAGATGACAGTACTTATCAAAAAGTGTGTCTCTTTTGGAAACACATTCTATTACTCTGCTGCCTTTTAAACCTACTTCCATTCCCCTTCTACTTAACATATCCAGTTTTCCCCCTTAGACTACTTTCTGCTCCCCATGCTCTTCCCCCTGACAATCCCTGTCCCCATGTCTACCCCCATTCTCATGCCAGACACTCTATCGGATTCCTTTAACTGATGGGCGGTACACTTTATAGCTAACTACTAGAGATGATCGAACAGTAAAATGTTCGAGGTTCGATATTCGTTTAGAGTAGCCCCTCAATATTCGACTACTCGAATCGAATATCGAACCCTATTATAGTCTATGGGGGGAAATGCTCGTTTCAGGGGTAGGCAATGTTCGATCAAATTATACTTACCAAGTCCATGAGTGAGGGTCGGGCTGGATCCTCTGAGCAGTCTTCTCCTTGCAGCGTCCCCGCAGCGTCTTCCGGCTGTTCATTCACTTTGCCAGGCATCGGGCCTGGGCAGAGCCGACTGCGCATGCCCGCACTAGAAGCGGACATGCGCAGGCGGCTCTGCTCAGGCCCGATGCCTGGCAGAGTGAATGAAGAGCCGGAAGACGCCGCGGGGAAGCTGCACGGAGAAGACTTCGAAAGGTAGGAGAAGAACCAGCATTGATTGGCCGACTGTATAGCATTCGGCCAATCAATGCTGGTTCTGCATCGAACTTTTACATTCGAACAGCGAGTGGTAGTCGATCGAGTACGAGTATTTCGAATACCGTAGTATTCGATCGAATACCTACTCGATCGAGTACTACTCGCTCATCTCTATTAACTACTAATCTGCAATCTCCTTTTCATTATTTCATATTGTATTTGTTGTGTGCTGCAGCTGTAGTACCCACAACTGCAGCTATCAATAACACAGTGAATGAGCAGCGCAGCGTTCACCATGTATACAATGGTCGGAGCTGTGGCCTGTGGGAAACAGTTGATCTGCAGGGTCCTCACAGGCTAAGAGATGTAAGAGACAGTGGGGGTCTAAGTCCCTGGGCCCCTGCTGATCAACTGTTTGAAGGTTCTGTGGTGCTTTTGTGAGCACCGTGACTCCTTCACTATTTACACTGCACAGTATCTGTTTTATAATCATCATTCAATGTTATTACAGTCTGTAAAAATAGTTCACGACTGTTATATAACAGATGCTGTGTGATGTGAGTAGTGAAGGGGCCCCACCCAGTATAATATGCTCTACAGTGACCTTGACCAACTGACCCCTACCGCCATCACTGCCCCCCCCACGCGTATTTCTGCGCACATTATAATACCCCATATTGGCCCCTGCACACACTATAATACCCCATATTGGCCCCAGTACACAGTATAATGTCCCCATAGTGGCCCCAGTACATAATATTATGTCCCCATACTGGCCCTAGTACACAGTATTATGTCCCCATAGTGGCTCCAGTACACAGTATTATGTCCCCACAGTGGCCCGAGTACACAGTATTATGTCCCATTGTGGAGACACATGAACAATTATTATACTCTGGGGTCTTTTCAGACCCCAGAGTATAATAATCGGAGACCCAGTGGGATACAAACATAACAAACTACTGTTACTTACCTATCTCCCAACTCCCCTGCATTTTCTGTCGATATGGCCATCTTCCGGGACGTCATGTGACCGGGACCCTGCGTCGCGGGTCATATGACGTCACGCACGTAGGCCGAAGACTGCCTGGAGAGGTAAGTAACAGAGTTTTTTATGTTATCTTACCTCTCCCGGGCCTCCAATCCGAAAAGACCCCCGAGTATAATAGTGCCAGTGGGGCCTGTGCCGTCACTTACCGATCCCGGCCCCTGCCAGTATCGGTAAGTATATAGGGCCCGTTGCCGGCTGGAGTAACTCCAGCTGGTAATGGCCTATTAAAAAAAACAAAAAAAAAACAACGCAGCGGTAGCGGCTGTCGCCGGGCCCCTAATGTCCCGGGCCCTGTGGCAGCTGCCTCCGTTGCTTTCCCAGTAGTTACGCCCCTGCATCCTGCCTAATTCTTAAGTTCAAAGTTGGGAGTCATGCTGCAAAGTGAATTCACAACTGACTCAGTATACTGCAGTAGAGCCATGTGTATATGGCTCTTCTGTGAGTATGAGGATAAACTGTCTGCAATTTTTTTTTCTAAATGACACACGAAAATATAAACACGCTACTACCTTTAGCAATATCAAGTAAAATTTTTCTAGCTTTGATTTCTGATACTTATGTTGTACAAGGACATTTATAAGTGTTGGATCTCAATGCAATTTACAATAATGGGTAGTTTAGCTGTAAGCACTTTCCGTTGTGAATCTTTATATATGAAAAGTTTGCTAGCCATATATGACTAGTTGCATACCAAGGACAGTGGAAAGACAGTGGTAGGTGTTCTGTGTCCTGGTGGGGTAAATCTAAGTCTGTAGTCCATGATACAAAGACATCAGTGGCGTAACTAGGAATGGCGGGGCCCCGTGGCGAACTTTTGACATGGGGCCCCCCCCCATCCCAACTGACGCCGAAGACCTCGACCGACCCCCTCCTCCGCACTCTATTATGTCCCTTACTTGCCCCTGCACACAGTATTAACCCCAATAGTGTCCCCTGCACACACAGTATTAACCCCAATAGTGTCCCCTGCACACACAGTATTAACCCCAATAGTGTCCCCTGCACACACAGTATTAACCCCAATAGTGTCCCCTGCACACACAGTATTAACCCCAATAGTGTCCCCTGCACACACAGTATTAACCCCAATAGTGGCCCCTGCACACACAGTATTAACCCCAATAGTGTCCCCTGTACACAGTATTACGTTCCTCTGTGGACACCCATAAACAATTATTATACTCTGGGGTCTTTTCAGACCCCAGAGTATAATAATCGGAGACCCGGGAAATAAAAACATAAAAAAAACAAAAAAAAAACACTGTTGCTTCTTACCTGTTCCCCGGCTCCTGTGCTGTGCTGTCCTCCTCTCGCGTCCTTCGTTAATGACGTCGGACGTCACATGACCCGGGAAGCATGCCGGGTTCATGTGACGTCAGAGACGTCAGACAGCAGTAGGACGGAGGCCTGGCAGGATCGCGGAGAGGTAAGTAACAGTTTTTTTATGTTCCCTTACCTCTCCGGTCCGCCGATCATTATACTCGGGGGTCTGCAAAGACCCCCGAGTATAATGATAGCCCTTGTGGGGCCCGCGGTGTCACTTGCCGATCCCGGCCCAGCCAGGATCGGCAAGTGAATAGGGCCCGTAACTGCCTATTGAAAAAAAACCGCAGCGGTAGCGGCTGTCACCGGGCCCCCTAATGGCCCGGGCCCTGTGGCAGCTGCTACTGCTGCTACCACAGTAGTTACGCCACTGAAAGACATGATAGGCATGTACTACAGTTTTGAAGTTGGTGATTGTTTCACCATATGTATATACACTCACCGGCCACTTTATTAGGTACACCTGTCCAACTGCTCGTTAACACTTAATTTCTAATCAGCCAATCACATGGCGGCAACTCAGTGCATTTAGGCATGTAGACATGGTCAAGACAATCTCCTGCAGTTCAAACCGAGCATCAGTATGGGGAAGAAAGGTGATTTGAGTGCCTTTGAACGTGGCATGGTTGTTGGTGCCAGAAGGGCTGGTCTGAGTATTTCAGAAACTGCTGATCTACTGGGATTTTCACGCACAACCATCTCTAGGGTTTACAGAGAATGGTCCGAAAAAGAAAAAACATCCAGTGAGTGGCAGTTCTGTGGGCGGAAATGCGTTGTTGATGCCAGAGGTCAGAGGAGAATGGCCAGACTGGTTCGAGCTGATAGAAAGGCAACAGTGACTCAAATAGCCACCCATTACAACCAAGGTAGCCAGAAGAGCATCTCTGAACGCACAGTACGTCGAACTTTGAGGCAGATGGGCTACAGCAGCAGAAGACCACACCGGGTGCCACTCCTTTCAGCTAAGAACAGGAAACTGAGGCTACAATTTGCACAAGCTCATCGAAATTGGACAATTGAAGATTGGAAAAACGTTGCCTGGTCTGATGAGTCTCGATTTCTGCTGCGACATTCGGATGGTAGGGTCAGAATTTGGCGTCAACAACATGAAAGCATAGATCCATCCTGCCTTGTATCAACGGTTCAGGCTGGTGGTGTCATGGTGTGGGGAATATTTTCTTGGCACTCTTTGGGCCCCTTGGTACCAATTGAGCATCGTTGCAACGCCAAAGCCTACCTGAGTATTGTTGCTGACCGTGTCCATCCCTTTATGACCACAATGTACCCAACATCTGATGGCTACTTTCAGCAGGATAATGCGCCATGTCATAAAGCTGTAATCATCTCAGACTGGTTTCTTGAACATGACAATGAGTTCACTGTACTCCAATGGCCTCCACAGTCACCAGATCTCAATCCAATAGAGCATCTTTGGGATGTGGTGGAACGAGAGATTCGCATCATGGATGTGCAGCCGATAAATCTGCGCCAACTGTGTGATGCCATCATGTCAATATGGACCAAAATCTCTGAGGAATGCTTCCAGCACCTTGTAGAATCTATGCCACGAAGAATTGAGGCAGTTCTGAAGGCAAAAGGGGGTCCAACCCGTTACTAGCATGGTGTACCTAATAAAGTGGCCGGTGAGTGTAGAAGAGATTATTAAGTGTGTACAAATGTAAGATTATTCACTTGGAATTTAAGCTCATTCAGAAAAAATGGTGGTTCTGATGATGGCAGGAGTTAGGTCCAAGATGTCTAGTCTGGTCTCTGGCTCTGTCATGGTTTGGTTATGATGACAGTTGCTTCCTTTCCCACGAAATTTCCCACAGGCTCCAGGGCAGTGCAATGATGTGAAGGATAAACTGAAGTAAATTATGAAAATCATGGCACCATAGCCTTAAAGGCGTCCAGGAATTACAGATTTCTACTGAGTTGAAAATTAAAAAACAAACAAAAAAAACACATATTCACTTGACTGGTTTGGTGGCACCAGTGTGTTTGTTCTGGCTGAAGTGGTGAGAAAATGCCACTTCCATATAACAAATGTCATAGAAGCTGAAATGTCTTAACAGATTCTTAAAGGGAATTTATCAGGTCAATTTGGAACACTGGCCCTTATTGACTGGGGATTTAGTGTTCCAAATCGCCCTACTTTACTCACCCAGAGATGAGTCCAATGAGTCCGATGAGTCATCTCTTGTCCTTTCAGTGCCTTTACATTTTTTCATTGAAACTGATACGTACACCCCGGCTTTATTGTGCAAGTACTGGAGGTACAGGACAAATGCACTGAAGCTAGGTGTACTCCTCTCGCTTGGTGAAGAACTGCCCTGGTGCGTGGAGTACAGCAGGGTGAATATAAAACTTTGTTATTTTTATTGAGGACACGGATGGCTCTGTAACAGGCCATTCTATAAGGACCTGTAGGTGGTTTAGTGTCTCAAATCACCTTGACACATTCCCTTTACGGCATAAAAAAATGAGCAAATCCCATCCAAACTTTGCGGAATAATACGTGCAGTGAACACAATATGATTTCCAAAACCTTTGCGCTTTTGGAAATCGCAACATATCAATTATATGCGGGCTTTTTGTGAAAAGCACTGCGGGAAAAACTGCAATGCATTGCCACTGCGTTTTTTTCTACATTGCTTTTTTGCTGCTAGACACTATCTTGGACCTTAGCCGCAAGGCACAGTGTGACATCATAAGAAAGCAGTGTAAAACAAACAAACAAAAAGCCTAAAAATATTCAGTAACATTAGTCTGAGTAAATAGCAATACTTATATAGTAAAATACTGGTGCTAAAAATTGATTGGGCATATTGGTAGACAGTTAACTTAATTTCTCCACCTCCATCAAATCCAGTGCTTTGCAGCCTTTACAGTGGCATAACTACCGCCATAGCAGCGGAGGCAGCTGCCACAGGGCCTGGGACATTGGGGGCGCTGCTACCGCTGCTATCATTATACTCGGGGGTCTTTTCGGACCCCCAAATATAATGATTGGCGGACCGGGAGAGGTAAGAAACATAAAAAACATGTTACTTACCTCTCCACGATCCTGCCAGGCCTCCTTCCTGACGTCTCTGACGTCACATGAACCCGGCCTGCGTCCCGGGTCATGTGACGTCCGACGTCATTGAACAAGGACAGCAGCGCAGAAGGCAGCGGAGAAGACTGCGTAGGAGACGGGGGACAGGTAAGTAACAGTAGTTTTTTATGTTTTTATTCCCCCGGGTCTCCGATTATTATACTCTGGGGTCTGAAAAGACCCCAGAGTATAATAATTGTTCATGTGTCTCCACAATGGGACATAATACTGTGTTATGGGGCCAGTATGAGGACATAATACTGTGTACTGGGGGCCACTATGGGGACATAATACTGCGTACTGGGGCCACTATGGGGACATAATACTGTGTACTGGGGCCAATATGGGGTATTATAGTGTGTGCAGGGGCCAATATGGGGTATTATAGTGTGCGCAGAAATGCATGCGGCGGAGGGGGGGGGGGGGCAGGGCGGTAGGGGGCAGTTGGTCGAGGTCTTTAGCATCAGGGGGGGGGCCATGTTAAAAGTTCGCAACGGGGCCCCACCTTTCCTAGTTACGCCACTGGCAGGATATTTTGAACACCAGGAAACTTTATTTGTACTCAGACAAGTGCTATTTACACTTACTTATAGGCTAGAAGATGGTTTAAGACTGTGGCCTGGGAACGATAGTGCACTGCTGATATTGCAGCTCAGGCAACGCATTTCATGTGACCTCCCAACACTATACCCTGCTGTCTTTGTCAGTCTGGGAAGACGAGGGCTCCCCATGGAAATGGGGTTAGATGAGTAGATATTTTAATTTTTTTTTATATAAGTGGCACATGGAGGGCATCATTTTTATTGAGAAGGGACATAGAGGATAATTATTATGGATATATGTTTATGGGTGTCCACAGTGGGACATAGTACTGTGTGCAGGGGCAACTATGGGGGATAATACTGTGTGCAGGGGCCACTAAGGGACATAATACTGTATGGAGGGGCCACTATTGGGGATAATACTGTATACAGGGGCCACTATGGGGCATAATAGAATGTGTAGAAATGTGTAGGAGGCGGTCGGTCGAGGTCATCGAGGTCGTTGGTGTCAGTGTGTAGGGGCCACTAAGAGACATAATACTGTGTGCAGGGGCCACTATGGGGGATAATACTGTGTTAAGGGGCCACTATGGGGGATAATACTGTTTGCAGGGGCCACTATGGGGGATAATACTGTTTGCAGGGGCCACTATGGGAGATAATACTGTGTACAGGGGCCACTATGGGGCATAATAGAACGTGCAGAAATGCGTAGGAGGCGGTCGGTCGAGGTCGTCGAGGTCGTTGGTGTCAGTCGAGGGGGGGCATGTCAAAAGTTCGCCACGGGGCCCCGCCATTCCTAGTTACGCCACTGAGCCTTTACCTGTTAGTAACTGACCGACAGACTTTGTACATAAGTCACTAATGGGCTGTAGTCCAAGGCATATGATTTTCTAGATCAGAGAATCCTAAGGGATCTTTTAAAACATGTAAAGCAATTGTGTACTCACAGGCAGTCAGCTGTTCCTAACTCCCAAAAATCTGTGTCGGTAATCCTTTCAAGGGAGTCTCCAAACGGATTACCAACGCAGATGTGAACCAGGCCTAACACGGAGAGGTGGCACTAAGTACTTAGCATATTGCCGGCCTAAATGTAATATTTTATATTTTATTTTGCTGACAGTTTAACACACCCTCTGATATTATAGTGATTATTATCAAACAACAATTTAGATATACTGGTTAGTTCGATTCGATCCAACATTAAAAATGCTCTTCAACAGAGTTTACAACTAAAGTTAAATTATAACAAAACAAGACAACAAAACATACTTTAGTCTATAATATCAGTCATTCTCTAACAATTACAGTGGATGTTTATGGAATCTTATCTCTTAAACACAAATATATAAATTAGCAGTCCAAAAGTCACATTATTTTATTGCAATATACCCGCTGTGAGGATGATTATCTGTATACACAATAAAGGTTATTGTACATCACATTGCGTATCTCTACAGTAAGATATGCAATTCTATAAAGCTAGGTGCATTTATGATTTTATTTCCTGCTTTGCTCTATTGGGATATAGCGCTGAGATAGGTTTTGTTGATGAGTAAGTACCTGCAAACTACTTAATGACATGTTGTTTTTTAATCTCACTGGTGTAATATAGTGTTATCAAGAACATGCTATCAATTTTCCATGATTGGACATCAGTTAAAATTACCTAACCTGATTATAAGTAATAAAAATTAATATGTTGCCATTACAGACTGAATCTTTTCAGTAAAGCTATTTGCACACAATCAGCGTGGTAGAAAGTGTTTCCTAGTGTACTCTTCAAATCCATTGCTTTGTTAATCAGAAATCATAGTTATCAAAAGACGACATTACTATGGGAGGCTTGGAAAAATTAGACTATGCTCACATTGGCTTCTTTTCAGTCAGTTGCTCTGATCCTTCATGGGATCAAAAAAGTTGACTAAAAAGCCAACAGAAGGATGAATGCTGATAGTGCACATTCACTGTGCTTTCTGTGTGGTGTCCACATGCAACTTGTGGACAGAAAAGTACTTTATGATCTACTTTCCTGTCCGCATGACTTGTGTGGAAAGCACACGGACTCCATTATAATCTATGGAATACGTGTGCTTTCATAAGCTCCCTGCTTGTCAATGCATTCAGTAGCCCGATCGGGGGGTACCCATGTGGACTCCCCAGATGGAGTACCGAACGCAGATATGAACCAGGCCTTAGACAAAAGACCCTCCGAACTTAATTTTCCATTTTAAAAGTAAACAATCAAGAGGAAACAAAGCATTTTAGTCTGCAGTTCTGATCCTAACAAGAGACTAAAAAGAAGAAAATATGAATGTAGCCTAAGCTTACAGCACCTAAATATTCATACTCTATTTTGATTAGTAAAATCTTAAATAAGTCAATATATAAAGCTGTGATATGATAACTAGTAGAATGGATCTATAACAATTTTAACCAGCAAGCTTTATGACTATGTGTATGGATTCTTTGCATGGACCTTTGCTGTCTGTATGCTAAACCCAACTGTAAACAAGTAACACTAAATAATGAAATACACTAACTATAGGTGAATGTGGAGGTCAGCCACAGCTTTGTTAAATTATGGGCATGAGAGCCTTGCCACAATGTAAACATTATTATCATGAGAAAAAACTCTATCTTGTATGCCAGGTTACTGCCTTGATGAAGGACACTATTAGGATTTTCCCACAGAAGGATTTTCTTGAGCCCTGCTGCTTTCCTGACAAATGTGATAAGTTAAAAGAGATACAACAATAAATCCAATACAACATATAAATACAATAGAATAACACATGCAAAAACATAATATAATGTTCTAAATCATTGCAGTTAAGCCATTCGAAACCACTGCAGTGCAATAACTGGGTGACTAAATTCATGTGGATCCATTCACATTGCGATCAGTGATCTTTGAAAAACAAAATTACAGTGAAAAACTGTGACAAGCAATGAATTCTGATGCAACAAGAACAGGAGCGGATCCAGGGCCAGGCGAGGCGGGCGACGTGGCCCGGACCCAGCGCCGCACCTCTAATGGGGGCGGCAGCCTGAGCAATTTTTTTTTTTTTTTTTTTTTTTTCAAAAATCTGCTACTGACTCCAACTCAAATTAATGGGAATGTTGAGAGGCATTTTTTGAGTAAAAATCAATCAGTCAACAAACACCTGCGCTATTTGTTCTGATGCCCAGAATTACAATATAGGACCAAACCGATGTGCCTTAAAGAGGACCTTTCATCAGATCGGGCACATGCAGTTTTATATACTGCTGGAAAGCTGAATTCAGTGCACTGTCGGCTTTCCCGATCTGTGCCCGGTGTAAAGCGCTATTGGTCCCATTACCGTAGCGCTTTAGTGTCAGAAGGGCGTTTCTGACACTTAGCCAGGGACGCCCTTCTGCCCAGCAGTGCTATCGCGCTGTACTGTGGAGCGGGGAGGAACGCCCCCTCCCTCTGCTCACACAGCTCGTCCATAGACGAGTATTATCCGGAGGGGAGGGGGTGTTCCTCCCTAGTCTTAGAGCACAGCGCTGAGTGTAGTAGGTCTGCTTTCATAAATAGTTCTGACATTTTAGCAAAAGCGACAACGGCCGTTTTGGAATTACTGTCTTTGTTTGCAATTGACAAGCAGATGTCATATTAACAGCATGTTCTGTTAATATAATTGGCATCTGGTTGTCAATTACTGAGAAACTAATATGACAATTAATTATATAGTTGATGAAATATGTTATATCTTACTGTACAAAATATATGTTTTAACTGTTATGTTCAGTGTCGCTGAGAAGTTTATTTCAATGGGTTCGCACAGTCTGTGTAATTGGTATGCTCAATCCAAGAAGCTCCTTGTAATTTATGCAGTAATTATAATGCGCAATCTGAAGAGGAAGAGCCAGTCCCAAGTGATAATTCAATTATAGTCGCTCTAATTAGCGAGCCAGGGATGCTGATCAATGCCGACATTGCGGCAGCGGACCTGGCTGTTTAAAATATTTATATATTGACGAAACAAATGTTATGACATCACAAGTGTCAGATTGTAAAAATTAGCTTGCGGGGGTCAGAGATCTATAAAAAGCTGTGTGGTAGAGGACCCTGTAGTAAGATTCCTAGAGTCACAAAATAGTGTGGGGCTGTCCCTGTCTTCCTTCTCCGGTGCGTCACCGCTAGACTTACGGGTCACTATTTTTATTCTCATATTATTTTTTATGTGTATGAAATATAACATTTAAAAAATTATCCCTTGGCTCTAACAGAGTGCTGCAGTTCCCATTCATAAGAATCACTTCTCTGGAAGAAAAGCCACTCCCAGGAAGACTTTGTCAGTTACAAAGAGGCAGTTCTCACATTTAAGACCGCACTCACCTCCGCAAAGCAGGTCTACTTCACCACACTCATATCTGCACTCTCTCGCAACCCCAAACAGCTATTCTCCACCTTCAACTCCCTCCTCCGTTCTCCTGCCCCCCCTCCGACATCACTTATCTCAGCTAACGACTTTGCCTTCTACTTCAGAACTAAAATTGACACCATCAGAGACAGTCTCACCCTACTCCCCTAACAATCCATCCACCCAACTGCTCACTGCTCCTCATCCTTGACCTGTTTCTCCACCATCACTGATGAAAAACTCTCCTCCCTAATCTCCAAATCCCACCTCACCTCCTGCGCACTTGACCCGATCCAGTCACATCTCATCCCCAAACTCACTGAAGTCATTACTCCGGCCCTAACTCATCTCTTCAACCTATCCCTAACCAATGGATCCTTCCCCTCAGCCTTCAAACATGCCACTGTCACTCCTATAATTATGAAACCGTCCCTCGACTCGTCCTCCCCAGCCAACTATCGTCCCATCTCACTGCTTCCGTACGCCTCAAAACTGCTTGAGCAACACGTCCACTCAGAACCCTCCTCATATCTATTGTCCAACCTGCTTTTTGACAGATTACAGTCAGGCTTCAGACCCCGGCACGCCACTGACAAAAGTCACCAATGACCTTCTAACTGCCAAAGCCAAGTGCCATTACTCTGTCCTCCTCCTCCTTGACCTCTCCTATGCCTTTGACACAGTTCACCACTCCCTCCTGTTAGAAATTCTCTCATCCCTTGGTATCTCAGACCTGGCCCTTACCTGGATCTCCTCATACCTCACCGACCACACATTCAGCGTCTCCCACTCGCACACCACCTCCTCACCTCGCCCTCCCCCTGTAGGTGTCCCCCAAGGCTCCGTCCTAGGACCCCTCCTGTTCTCCATCTACACCAGGGGTCCTCAAACTGCGGCCTGCGGGCCACATGTGGCCCACCAAGCACTTCTGTCCGGCCCTGCCGACAACGCCGGCAGGCGTGCATTTATAATTCAGCTCCTGGGGAGCTCGGGCCAGGCCATGGAGCGCACTTCACTTTACCTATTGGAGGGCACTGCCCCCGATGTCTGTGCAAACTGCTCTGCCTCCGGCCCACTGTTTAAAAAGTTTGAGGACCCCTGATCTACACCCTCAGCCTGGGCCAACTCATAGAATCTCATGGTTTTCAATACCATTGCTATGCCAATGACACCCAAATATACATCTCTGGACCAGATATTACCTCCCTGCTGACCAGAGTTCCAGACTGTTTAGCAGCTGTAGCCTCCTTCCTCTCCACCCGCTTTCTCAAACTCAACATGGAGAAAACAGAGTTCATCATCTTCACCCCACCCTGTATGGCCCCTCCACCTGACCCATCTATCAAAGTTAACGGAACCACAATTACCCCTGTCTCACAGGCCCAATGCCTTGGGGTAACCCTGGACTCCGATCTATCCTTCAAGTCACATATTCAAACCCTCAACACTTCCTGCCGCCTCCAACTCAAAAACATCCACCGAATCCGCTCCTTCCTCACCCCTGAAACTACTAAGATGCTCGTCCAGGCCCTCATAATCTCCCGCTTAGATTACTGCAACACCCTTCTCCATGGAATCCCAGCAAACATCCTCACCCCCCTCCAGTCCACCTTAAACTGTGCTGCTCGTTTAATTCACCTCTCCCCCCGATCTTCATCGGCTGCTCCCCTCTGCCAGCCTAGTGAATTGAATTCAAGCTACTAACGCTAACATACAAAGCCATCCACAACCTGTCCCCTCCATATATCTCTGAACTAATCTCCCACTACCTGCCCACACGTAACCTCAGATCCTCCAATGACCTCCTACTCCACTCTCATCTGCTCCTCACACAACCATATCCAAGATTTCTCCCGCGCATCCCCTATACTCTGGAACTCCTTACCATGACACATAAGACTGACCCCCACAATCACAGGCTTCAAGAAGGCCCTGAGAAGGCCCTGAGGACTCACCTATTCAGGAAGGCCTACAACCTCCAATAACACTATTACCGCACTGCCATCTGTACAGTCTCCCCCTCTCCTTCTGTCTCTACCCCCCTTCCCTCATAGACTGTAAGTCCTCGTGGGCAGGGCCCTCTACCCCACTGTGCCAGTCGGTCATTGTTAGTATTATATCTACCTGTATATTCTGTGTACTGTATGTAACCCCCAAATGTAAAGCATCATGGAATTAATGATGCTATATAAATAAACAATAATAATAATAATAATAATAATAATAGAGGACCTTTCACCACCTGCGGCACATGAGGTTTAATACACCGCTAGAAAGCCAACAGTGCACTGAATTCAGCACACTTTCCAATTCTGTGCCCCTGGTGAGGAGCTATTGGTGCTGGTACTGTAGCTCTTCACTATCAGAAGGGCGTTTCGGATGGTCTGTCAGGAACGCCCTTCCTCACAGCAGCATCAATAGCGCTGTACTGTGAGAGGCGGCGTTCCTTAACACTCAGCCATGCCCCCCTAGTACTCGTCTATGGACGAGCACTATCAGGAGGGGAGGGAGGAATTCCTCACCGTTCCCACAGTACAGCGCAATAGACGCTGCTGTGAGGAAGGGCGTTCCTGACTGACTGTCAGAAATGCCCTTTTGACAGTGAAGAGCTACGGTACCGGCGCCGATACTTCTTCACTGGGGTCACAGAACGGGAAAGCCGAATTCAGCGCACTGTCGGCTTTCTAGCATTATATAAAACCACATGTGCACCAGATGGTGAAAGGTCCTCTTTAATAACTAACGCTAGGTTTACACTAGTGTTCGAGTTTCTGTTCTTTGGGTCCGCTTGGAGACCCGTACAGATTTGCTCTCCGTTCTAAGTTCCTTTATGAAGTCCAAATTCCCTAATAGGGCATATGGACAAGGGTTATTTTCATGTTACAACTCCTGTTAACAGCATGTTTTGATTGGAATTACACAGCATCATGTGTAGACAACTCCGGATACCTTTCTCCTTCATTAGCTTGATGATGTTGTTTACTCTTAGTTACTTTTAACCCCTCCCAACATTTGCCGTACTATTACAGCGGATGTCGAGTGTTTAACTATGGTAGTTTTATACAGTAGATACCAAGCGCTAATGCCTACAATCGGTGCCCGCATTGATCGCGGGTGTTAACCCCTCTGGTGCCTTGGTCAAAGCTGACTGAGGCACTATTTTCATGGCAGTGAGTGAGCACCGCCATTTTCCCTGTGATCACAGGCACCCAGAGTAGCCTTCGGGGCCGGTGTCACGTTGCTATGAAAACCGGGAGCCTTGTGAAGGCTCTCTGGCCTGTCATTCTATTTGTTCTATTGCAGGCTACCCTATGTAGCCCGCAATAGAAGCCCCTGTATTTTGCAATACACAGCGATTGAGAAGGCAGGGAAGGTAATAAACCTTCCCTGCCTTTTCTCAGGGAGTTCCAGCTGGCTCCTCGTTTCAGCAGCTGCACAATTTCGAACAAGGCAACCACCTTCCAGATGTATATATTTAATGGTTGGTCTGGAAGTGGTTAAAAAAAGTAAAAATAATATATAAAAAATTTTTAAAATATTAAAAGTTCAAGTCACTCCCTTTCCCTAGAACATACATAAAAGTACTTAAATACTGTGAAACATATACATATTAGGTATCCCTGTATCTGAAAACGCCCGCTCTACAAATCTATAACAATATTTTTCCCGTATGGTAAACGCCATAGCTGGAAAAAAAAGTAAAAACTGCCAAACTGCTGTTTTTTCACTGTTTTGCCTCTGATAAAAATTTGAATAAAACGTGAACAAAGCAATAGTAATTTCCCAAAATGGTATAACTAAAAATTACACCTGGCCCTGCAAAAAAAGATGCCCTATGGATTCCTGTACACAAAAGTATAAAAAAAATGTCAGAATCTGGCGATTTTTAGAAACAAAAATTTTTTAACATAGTTTTGGATTTTTCTTAAGGGGTTAAAATGTAAATAAAAGGACACTAGGGGTCTTTTGTGGCTGGGGCGCATCAATTTATTGAAAATGAATGTTCTCCCCTGGTTGTTATACCTTTTTTAGATGGTCCCCTGTATACTGCCTTCACGCTTCTTTTGCATAGTTGGTCAAGTCTTCAATAAATTTATCTGGGAGTCAAAGCCCCCGCACATTGGCCCGGCCCAAGCGGAGGGGAGGGTTGGTGGTCACAGGCTGTGCGAAGAACTTTTTGGCTGCAGTCGCTTCACATATCCTCGATTGGCACAATTTGCAAATTGGCTCCCCTATGTTGTGCAGCAAACTTTGGGAGCATGCTGTATGTATGGTGCGATGCAGAAGCTCTTCATAAATGACGGCCCCATGACTCTGATCGCGGGCAACCTAGATTTTCCTTCAGCACTTCGCTTGCCCTTTTTGAATCACTCTCTTTTTCCCCGTGTGGAATTAATGGCTCGGTTGTCACATCCTGAGTCGGTCTCTACACACTGGCAATTCTTGTAGCTGTCCCACTTTTACTCTTCTCTGAAATCTTCTAATGATCTCCATAGGCCTCTTCTTCCACTTGAGCACTTATGCCTCTCCTCCTTACCTCCTGCGCACACTGTCTCTCTTCTATATGGTTTTTTGTTGGAGGATCCGAAAGGCTCTCTACCTGCTTTTGTGGGAAGCTGGGAGAGGGAGTTGGGGACTTCTTTCCCGCTGGGTGCATGGTCCTTCAGCTTGTGCTATAAGTTCTCCATTTCCTGTAGGGCTCAGGAGACTAATTATAAAATCCTCTCCAGGTAGTACAGAGTTCCGGCTCTCCTACACGAAATCTATCCCTCCACGTCTGATAGATGTTGGAGGTGTCTCTGATCGAGGCATGATGGCCCACATCTGGCGGGGATGCCCCCTCCTGCGCCCCTTTTGGACTGGAGTTAGGCGGGTCATCACACAGGTTACGGGGGGTGGATTTGGCGGATGACCCCGCCCCTCTAATCCTCTCCATATTCTCACGTGAATTCCAGAAGCCCACTCGCAGGCTTCTGGGATTCATGCTAGTAGCAGCTAGATCAGTGATCCCCAGACTATGGAAGTCCCAGATGCCTCCATTGCTACTCTCCTGGCTGAAGGAGCTCCTTCACTTGCGCTGCATGGAGGGCTTGGTGGCTGAACTCCGCCTGGACGATGTTGTACACCAACAAACATGGCTACTCTGGAACCATTTTTACTATTCCGCTGATTTTTGAGCCTTTTTCCCCCCTGTTCCCTTGTATTGTTGTCTTTCCCTCTGCTGTATCTATGCCCTGTGGCTTTATATTCACATGTTTATACCTGTTGATGCTCATTTTTTAATTGTTTTACACATGCTGGTATTGTGACTCTGCTGCGTCAGAGTTTGTTATTCTCTCCTGTCCCAAAGCACTCCCTGCCCATTACCCGTTGCTGCTTCCCCCCCCTCCCTCCAATCCGCCTGCTTCCCTGTCCCCTGTCATAAAATGTTCTAAAACCTTCAACAAACTTTTAATGATGAAAATGTAAATAAAACTATATGAATTTGGTATCCCTGGAACCGTACCGAAACAAAGAATACAGATTGTATGTCATTTTAGCTTTACAGTGAAGCCCGTAAAAACGAAGCCAGTAAGAAAGTCGCACAAATGCACTTTTTTTTCAAATCCACCCCATTCTGAATTTTTTCCAGCGTCCCAGTATATTGTACAGTATAATAAATGGTAGCATCATGCCGCAAAATTTGTGCCGCAAACATTAAGACCTCATATCTCTGAGAGCAGAAAAATATAAAATTTATGGGGCATGGAAGGGGGAGAGCAAAAAACAAAAATCGAAAAATGCCCGCGACGAGAAGGGGTTAAGGTTAAGTTTACAGAGTGGAAAATTATGGAGATTCCTTTTAATTTTCTGCCATTGTTTTCCAACCATGGTCTACATGCGATAGGATGCTGATGTAGAGCATTGGGATTTGGATGAATGGGCCTTATCAACAAGAAGTCTTGATCCGTGGCATCTGCTGCAAGATTGAGCAGAGCGCTTATTTTTTCAGTGTCCTGTTGTGATCTCTGCCTCCCTTTGAAAACAATGGGAGTTCAGAATCTGGGCAGAATCCCTCAGTGTGAATTTACCCTAAAATTTCCTAACATCTATACAAAATCAATTTGTCACTAACTCTAAATCTAAGCCCTATGTATAAGCCGTGTGCATATTGATGATTAATGTTTTAATCATATGACTTCCAAAGCTATAAAGGTTTGTGATCTATAACAAAATTACCTTATAATGTTTTTTGAACAGCAATAAAATAAAACTGGCACATGGCCTTAAGTTATAAATCAAATGATAAGACCTAATTAAATCTTATCCTCTCCTGTTGAACTAACTTCAAGCTAGCCATGACACAATGCATTAACCAGATAAGTATATAACATTCCAAGAACATTGCGATTAGTCCAGCTAACAGGATAAAAGAGTCTGAATTAAGTGGCACAGGGACTAACCCGGTAGCACTGTTTACAGGGGGTCAAATACAACCAAGCACAACATCTGAATGGAGTTTGTATGTTCTGCCTCCTTTGACACAGGGAAATTTCATCTGTGAGGCCTACTCACAATATTAAAGGGGTTGTCCGGGATAAACTATGGATACACCCCTAAATTAAACCCCCTGCCCCCCGCCTAACTTCAAAATTACTTAAATTAACAAAAATCTATAATTACCCATATCCCCAGGGCAGTCACATGACCTGTGGCGAACTTTTGACATGGGCTTCCATTCCCCGCCCTTACTGACCCCCCCACACACACATTCCTGCACATACTATTATGCGCCATATTGTCCCCTGTGCACAGTATTATGCCTAATAGTGGCCCCTGCACAAAGTATTATGTCCCATAGTGGCCCTTGCACGCAGTATTATGCCCCATTGTGTACCACCCATGAACAATTATTATCTTTTCAGACCCCAGGATAAAATAATCAGAGAACCAGGGGAGGTTACAAACATAAAAACTCTTTTACTTACCTCTCCTGGACTCCAGTGCACTCTCTGCTGATGTCAGCCATCTTCAATGATAGAAGAGATATCACTTGAGCCAGGGCTTGAGTCACGACACATAAGCATGCAAGCCTGACCCACATGACATCTGGGAAATCACACAAGTAGGCCTGATGCCTTCCAGACCCACCTAGACTGTCTGCATTGCCAGGGAGGAGCAACTCTCACCAACACCTACACCTCCAGCAGCTGAGGCTGAGTTTTCACCAACGTCTACCCCTCTCCATTCTCCTACTGCTGGTTACCAATTGTATTCATCATTTTTCCCTCACCAGCATTACCCATATTCCCTCTGAAGCCATGCTCCACTGCATACCAGTAACGCTAGGTTCACACCTGCGTTCTGGTCTCCATTCTGTGGTTTCCGTCTTCTGCATGCAAGAAGACAGAAACCACATAGTGCTGCATGTCCTACTATGTGTCCGGATTAAAAAACCCGGTTTCGCGGCGGAGAGCATAAAACGCTCATCGCCGCTCACGGCCGGACAGCTTTCTCACCCATTCAAATGAATGGGTGAGAAAGACTCCTGCAGGTTTCCATCTCCTGCCTCTGTTTTATGCAGGAAACGGAAACCTGCATAACAGAGTGCCGGGCGCAGATGTGAACGACCCCTAACTCATTAGATCCTCAGAGTCTCATTTTTATTATACTAATCTCTAATTTAATGTTTTCATTTGTATAATTTATGTTTTTTGTTCAAGAGGGAAGGGTTTATTGTTTACTATGGAACATTGATCAGGGGGGATGTTGTTAGTATGGGACATTTTATTACTATGGGATGGGGGTTGGAAGGGTTTTGTAACCTCATCCTACTAATATTATAAATGTGAAAGTTTGTGTGTTTGGATGTTTGGATGTTTGTGAGTTTGGATGTTTGTTCCTCAATCACGCTAAAACGCCTGGACAGATTTGCATGCAATTTTCCACAAACATAGTTTTCCCTTAGGATTGAGTCACAGGCTACTTTTGGTGCCACTAAACAACATGGCTTCCTAGCAGGAGACTCACAAAAGCAGGACTCCTAGCCCCAGCTATAGACTCACACACACTGCCTGGCATTTCCTGCCTCAACCTGCCTGCACACTCCTTACTGTCACCTCAGGAGTAGCCCTCACTCTACTCACTCACATTTACATATAGCTTTCCACTATATAACAGATCACATTCTCTGTATTACTACATACACAATACAACACATCACATTGTAATTACATGTATCTCCTATCACTGCTATATACAGTACCTGATACATATATACTCCTGTACACAGGCTGTATATACTATATAATTACATGTATTACCTATCACTGCTATATACAGTACCTGATACATATATACTCCTGTACATAGGCTGTATATACTATATAATTACATGTATTACCTATCACTGCTATATACAGTGCCTGATACATATATACTCCTGTACACAGGCTTTATATACTATATAATTACATGTATTACCTATCACTGCTATATACAGTGCCTGATACATATATACTCCTGTACACAGGCTTTATATACTATATAATTACATGTATCACCTATCACTGCTATATACAGCGCCTGATACATATATACCCCTGTACACAGGCTGTATATACTATATAATTACATGTATCTCCTATCACTACTATATACAGCGCCTGATACATATATACTCCTGTACACAGGCTGTATATACTATATAATTACATGTATCACCTATCACTGCTATATACAGTACCTGATACATATATACTCCTGTACACAGGCTGTATATACTATATAATTACATGTATCTCCTATCACTGCTATATACAGTACCTGATACATATATACTCCTGTACACAGGCTGTATATACTATATAATTACATGTATCTCCTATCACTGCTATATACAGTGCCTGATACATATATACTCCTGTACACAGGCTTTATATACTATATAATTACATGTATCTCCTATCACTGCTATATACAGCGCCTGATACATATATACCCCTGTACACAGGCTGTATATACTATATAATTACATGTATCTCCTATCACTGCTATATACAGAGCCTGATACATATATACTCCTGTACACAGGCTGTATATACTATATAATTACATGTATCTCCTATCACTGCTATATACAGAGCCTGATACATATATACTCCTGTACACAGGCTGTATATACTATATAATTACATGTATCTCCTATCACTGCTATATACAGTGCTGATACATATATACTCCTGTACACAGGCTGTATATACTATATAATTACATGTATTACCTATCACTGCTATATACAGTACCTGATACATATATACTCCTGTACACAGGCTGTATAACACATCACATTGTCTGTATCACAACATACACAATATAACACATCAAATCACATTTGCTAGCCCACCAAACTTTTTAAAGCACTTTTACAGTTTCACACGTCTGTGTCCGCCCAATTCTCAAATCACCGCAGACGAAGTCGCGGGTAAAAGCTAGTATATATATAAATTTATAAGTTTCTGTCTGTCTGATCTTTATGTGCGACCAAACGACTGGACCGATCTTCACCAAATTTGGCACCAAGATACTTCAGGTGCCCAAGAAGGTTTTATACTGGGTTTAAACTCTCTCGGACGTACTGTTCCTGAGATACAGTATTCCCAAAACATTGACCTGCATTAGCCAATACAAACCTGCAAGTCTTTCACTCAAATTCCAACTGCCATACACATGGTCACTCCACATGTACACAGCATTACACCAGGTGTATCCAACACCTATATCCAACACTGATATCCAAACTGAGATACACACATCAGAGGATTAAATACACAGCTTAGCACACACCAACACATGTCAGAGGATTAGATACACAGCTTAGCACAGCATCACACATCGGAGCATTAGATACATGGTTCAGCACACAGTATCACACATCATGGGATTAGATACACAGTTCATCACAAACTATTACACATAGAGGATTAGATAAACAGCTCAGCACACACCAACACACATAAGAGTATTAGATACACAGCTCAGCACACACCAACACACATCAGAGAATTAGATACACAGCTCAGCACATAGTATCACACATCAGATGATTAGATACAAAGATCAGCATACAGTATCACACATAAGAGGATTAGATACACAGGTCAGCACACATTAGAGGATTACATACACAGCTCAGCACACCGTATCATACATCAGAGGATTAGATATACAGCTAAACACACAGTATCACACATCAGAGGATTAGAACACAGTTTAGCACACAATATCACACATCAGATGATTAGATACAAAGATCAGCACACAGTATCACACATAAAAGGATTAGATACACAGGTCAGCACACATTAGAGGATAAAATACACAGCGCAGCACACAGTACCATACACCTGAGGATTAGATACACAGGTCAGCACACATCAGAGGATTATATACACAGCTCAGCACACAGTTTCACACATCAGAGGATTAGATACAAAGGTCAGCACACAATATCACAAATCAGAGAATTAGATACGCAGCTCAGCCCATAGTATTACACATCAGAGGATTGCATACGCAGCTCAGCACCTAACATCACACATCAGATAATTAGATACACAACTCCGCATATACCATCACACATCAGGGGATTAGATACACAGCTCAGCACACTGCATCACACATCAAAGGATTAGATACACAGCTAAGCACACACCAAGACATATAGAGGATTGTATACACAGCTCAGCACGCAGTATCACACATCACATGATTATATACACAGCTCAGTACACAGTATCACACATCAGAGGATTAGATACACAGCTCAGCACACACCATCACACATCAGAGGATTAGATACATAGGTCAGCACACACCATCACACATCAGAGCTTTACTTCAGGTTTCCATAACAACTCAGCCATTTTTCTTTACTGCTGTAGGTCAGCTTTAAAGAGGCAGGGTGCTGTGGATGACACTGTTAAGCAAGTTCTCATTCACACAGCTTTACTCCAGATATCCATAACAACCAATCGCAGGTTTTTCACTGATATCCAAACTGAGATACACATGATTGCATGACTGCTTATGGACATACACAAACGACATACAAAATAGACCAGTGCAAAACTGGGCAATTCTTATGAGGACACTACACAAACAACAAATTAAATACTCCTGCTAGTTTCATATATATTCTAGATTTATTTTTAATAAATTAATTTATATTTGAAAACTTCAAGAGCTGTCATGGGATCTTCTGCAATACGCCCATGTGAAGTTAAAACAATAAGCAGGTTATCTTCCTCATAACTTCAAAAATGTCGATGGCCGAATTGCTCAGGACCAGTATTGAAATCAATAGCGGTTGTGGGCTCTTTTGCTACTGGCACAATTGAAGTTATGGGGAAAAAATATCTATAGGATATACGTTAACTTGGTGATCACTTGGTCTCCATGTATAAAGGAACAAATCATATCAACAATAGTAATACAATATCTTTTTTGTCTGGCAAATATACTGTGTGAGGATTTAGTAATTATATTCAAATTAAAGCACAAGTGCATATACAGCAGTTGACAGGTCAATAGTTGTGCCACATGGGCCAGATACTTGGTGTGTCGGGTGGCTGGTGCCAAGTTCAAGCTGGGCCAGCAAGCTTGGCAAGTGCTGGGTTTGTCAGGTGGGACATGTGCACTGATGACAGGTTAAAACTACTGTATGCCTAGTGCATGGATGGCAAGTGTGTGGGATGCCATGTGGTCTAGATGCCATGATTGCCAGATGCCATAAGGAGGAACATTAATCCTGTTCAGGCTGCTATTTGCTGACGTGTTGAAAACTGGCAAGGAACGGCACCTTATAGACCCCAGAGTCTAATAATAGAAGTATTTGTCACCCAATAAATACACTTTCTGCAGACGTACTTACCGATCCTTGCTCCTGCTCCCAGCCTGCTCTGCTTCCCTTTCCTCCATTCAAGGGGCCCCAGTGACATCAAATGAGATAAGGATCAGTAAGTAAATAAGGGCCTGTTACCTGCTGGAGTTACTATATAAAAAAAAACAAAGCAAAAAAACAAGAATCTACAGTCTATGGTTTGGGCCCTGTGGAAGCCACTTCGGCTGCTATGGTGGTACTAACGCCACTACCTCCATTTACTAGCCATGATATTGAAATTGCACTCCACAAAGCGTCTTGCCTGGCACAATTTTATGTTGAAGACCCTCTTATGGGCATCTAGTCCTCTCCACGAGTATGGGCGCAGCAGGTTTGTCATCTTTTGAAGCACCTCATCCTATACCATGACATAGGAGACTGGATGCGTGGACTTGTAAGTAGTCTTGAAGTCACCTGATCTATCAGGACTCACTGCCCAAAAGTAGAAAGTTAGTAGCGTCCCCAGTATTACCAAAGGCACCGACATCAATAGCAATAAATCTATACTTCTTGTAATTGAAGTAATGTGATCCAGAATTTGGTGGCATATATGCTTACTCCTGATGGCATATATGCAGTTGAGGAAATGGCCACAGACTGAAAGTGTGCAACTGCCTACAACCAAATCTCCTGGGTCTGACTTGGCACTGATATGGGCTGCAAGAGCTGTCAGATCACGTGGCATATGCTCCTCATAATTTCATAGATTGTGGATTTACCACTCCTGAATTGGAGGTGCAGGAATGAATAACTCTCCCCAGTTGCCAAATATGTGCAAGAGGAAGAGAAAACAAAAAAAATATCAACATGTCATGACATATTTTCGTACTTGTGATTAGAAAAAAAATACAAATCAAAAACTCATTCTAAACAGTTAAATATGACTTCATGCACATAACCATGTTTTACTTCATTTTATTATCTGCAATTATGGTTCTGCAATTGAAAATAAAATATGAGCACATTCTTCCACATGACATCTGAGACATTACCATAAAAGCCCGAAGCCTGTTGTAGGAGTGACACCCGATCCAGGAGAGGTTAGTAACAATGTTTATTATGTTTCTTCACCTCCCCTGAGTCTCCAATTATTAGACCGCAGAGTATAATAATAGTGGCAGTTGTTGAGGTTCGCAGCCCGCTCCTGCTCACAGTTTCTTCTGCTCTCCTCTTCTGTGTCCTATAACAGAAGGGGAAGCGGGGGGAGACCATGAGCAGGAGCTGGGAAAGGTAGGTAAATAGGCCATTACCTGCTAGGGATACTGCCGCCTCCTCTACTTCACCCGCACATAAGACATCTGCGTCTCAGCACAGGAGGTGTGACGTCTTAGCATCGCCACCTGTGCCAAGACGCAGAGGTCTAAGCCAGCCCAGGACAAGTCCACACAGTTTTGTTTTCAAAGCGGCCTGTCTTGGGCTAGTTTAGAAAAAAAAAAAGAAAAAAAATGTAAAATTGACACCCCACTCAGCCTCATTAGCAGTGCACCCCTGGGTTCACACTAGCGTTTGGTTCTCTGTCATTTGGGTCCACATGGGGACATGAAAGACGGAGATCCTGTCCACTTAAAAATGGCCCTGTCCACTTAAAAAACTGAAACCAGCGGAGAGAAAAGTCCTCCAAGCAGGAGAATCCAACGCAATGTGAATCCAGCCTTACAAGAAATTTTATTGGTGGTAGGCTCCTTTGAAAGATTATATTATGTAAAAAAGGATCAAGATAATCTGCAATGATACAACATTATAACAAGGGCATGTGGATTTCCAGTATTCCTAATGTTTCCTAATGGAACACTATACCCATGCAACCCTTCACTAAATCCTTCCATGAAACATACTGCACAACAAACGGTATGATTTATAACCTTCTCTGCTACATATTGGTTTACACAAGCAAAAGCAAATACTTTTTTCAAAATCATTCAGAAAAGCAATAAAATCAGAACCCTTCAGTGTGTACAAGGATTGTATAGTGGCTCATTCTGTACTTGGTGACGCATTGACTGATAAGGCATTAATTATTAGAAGAACAGTCATTGTAAAGGTTCTGCTGACACTTCTTTCTTCTTTAGGTGGTGCCCTCCTGAAATAAGTACCAAAGGTTCCTTATAAATACCACTTGCATAAACCAACAGTCATCACTTTCATCCTTCCTCAAGCTGCCCTGATTTTTTTTCTCCCTATGTAATAAGAAAGTGATCCTTTGTGCATCATGGACAAACTTGTGCTGCCAAACCCAGGACTTGAAAACAGAATACAAACCTATGAACAACTTGAGTACCTAGAAAAAGAAGAAGCAGGAGAAAGACCAAAATGGGACAACAAAGCACAATATATGCTCACCTGTGTAGGTTTTTGTGTAGGACTGGGAAACGTATGGAGATTTCCTTACCTTTGTCAAAGCCATGGAGGAGGTATGTACTAAATACTATGAGTTTACTACTGGTTATACAGAACATTATAGAATGTATATGTGTGCAATACGAAAGATGTAACATGTCTATATAATAAGTTCTAGATTTTTATTCATTAATATTGTTGCTCTATTAAAAAAAAAACAAAAAAAACCCCCAAACTTTATAAGGCTAGGTTTACATGCTGCAGACTCAAACAATGGAGTACCTGACCACTAAAACAGCGGTTATCTGCAAACAGTAGCAGACCCCATATACTGTAACGGGGTTCACCAGATGTCTGTCGGGTGTACACCATTTTTATACTGAATTTGGCAGAGGGAAAAGTCCTCTGTGTAGGACTTTTTTCTCTTCCGAATTCTGGTGGTTTTTGTGCCACAGTCTCCAAGATGTGAATTTAGCCTAAGGAACAAAACATATGCTATGTAAATCCACTAAAAATGTTGTGTAGTAGAATCCAACATCCTTACTATAATAGTGGTATGGGAGGTAGCATTCACTATATATAGCATGTCTATTAGCTGGATCAAGCAAACAAATCTATATGTGATAAATGATTTTAATTTCTATACTCCTCTCTCCATATAATGAGTGAGTCTGCGAGGTATATTATACAGCAGCAGGCAGGGCTGGCTCCAGGTTTGTGTGGGCACTTTGATGACAGAGACTCAATGGTCCCCTCTGTTGCAAAAATGAAAACCGTAGCTGTAACCCATAGCAATAATAAGTTGGTTTAAAACTTATGTGGTTTTATTAACGGCAGGATTACGAAATACATAGAACTCTCACTAGCAGTTAAGTGGCAGCGCTGTGAATGTATTGACCCCTCATGATCCCCACACACAGTATAATGACCTACTTATGCTCCAAAAGCAGTCTGATGGCCCCTTATACATTTTAATGGTTCTTTATTCTCCTACGCAGAATATAATCCTCCTCTTTTGCCAACACATAGAGTTAAAATGGCCACTGTACCCCTTGTTATATTCTTTTCCATCATATTGGTACTTTAAGGCTGAGGCCCAACATTGCGGAAACACAGCATTTTTTGTTGCAGATTTTGCTGCGGTTTTTGGACCTAAAGCCAGGAGTGGATTGAGCAGAAGATAGAAGTATAAGAGCTTCCTATATATTTCCAATTCTTATTATAGCCATTCTTGGCTTTGGCTCAAACAACCACAGCAAAATCTGCAACAAAAAAGCAGCGTTTCCTCAATGCGGGGCTTCAGCATCAGGGTTCCAGGGTTCTGTAAACGAGAATTAGGATATTGTTGTGTTTGGGAGAAACTGTGTATCTGTAGGCTGCTTTTACTTTATTAACCCCTATAATGATGCTTTATTAGAAAGAAAGAAATTTATAATTTATAACAGCTGCATTTCCACAACATTCAAAATAAAATTAAGGGAAATTAGATGATGCCAACAAAAATAGATATGGTAAATAATATTAGCTAATTTCAGTGGTATAACTGGTATCTGTCTGAAAAGCAGAGCATTTCACATTTTGAAAATTGCAAATTTTTCGAGACTTCCACCAAAGTTTATCTTTTTAATAAATAACTGCAAAAATTACTGACCAAAGTTTACGACTAACATGGCGTATAATGGGGCAAATATATTAAGAACGATGTATCTTACGCAAGTCAGAATAAATGGCCCAAATGGCGCATGGTCCGAGAAATTTATGAAGAGGCTGCAGCCTCTTCAAAAATCTGTCTGCCATCCCTGTGCCAGAATGGAAATCTATGCCAGTTAGGAACTTAGGTAAATTTCCACTGTAAATAATTCGAGAAAATTGAGGTGAGTTATAATGAATCCGTCTTGAAGCACCCCAATCCTCTCTTTGTGGCCGCCAGTATGCGCTACCAAAGTCTAGAAGAATACAGCATCCCAAAATAGGCAGCCCTGGGAATTCACTGGACCCAGGTCCTGGCCCATACTCCACACAAAGTATACTACTGCTACCAGGGACACCTTACCTACATTATCTTGACTCCAGGAGCATGCCCTCATTATGCAGTTTCGATTTTTGAGTTTGAGAAAGGCTCTGAATGGGCCGAAAACGTTCACATGTACATCATCTGCTGTGACTTCCAGAATTATCTGAAATAAATCTTAATTGCATTCTAAGAACAGTGGGATCCTTGTTTAACTATTGGATACGGATTGGGACCTTATCCCACTACCATACCTCCCAGTGGATTGGCCACACCTATATACATCATGTGTCCTTGAGGTGTTCTGATGCCATCTCCTTAAGAGGTTAATGATCCCCTTATGTCTCCAAACAGTATAAATGCCCCCTATTTAAGCTGACACAAAATCTAATTTGATAGTAGATGGAAGAGAGTTCAGCTCATTGTAGATAATGAAAATGGAGCCTCTAAATAGGCACAATCTTTCAAAATTAGTGATGTGATTAATAGTTGTGTTAGGGGTGAGTTCATGTAAAAAGTGAAACATCTGATGAATTGGAAAGGTCTCACATGGAAGAAGTGTGTTGGTGTAAGTGAAATATTCCTTGTAGATGAGACAATACATTTGTAAAGGAGGAAATCATTAAGGAGCCTAGTGTGTCTCCTAGTGTGTGAAGTCCTTGGGGAGAGATCAAGTGGAAACAGGGGATTGGAAAATATTAGGAGAAGGGGCAATACCTGGTTCTGTAAGTTATATTGGACTCTCGTTCTTTTCCATAATTTCAGTATATAACCAGTGGTCTGAATATGGAGGTTTGAAAGTAGACAGTGTAGACCAAAGTAAGGCATGGAGCGAGGCTGGTGTCACAAGGCTCAACTCCAATGACACCCACTGCGGTCCTTAAGGTCCTTCATTAGTTTAGGAATCAGAGATGCATAGTTCTATTTAAAATAGCTGTCAAAATTAATCCCTAGATAAAGAATGTAGTTATGCCGAGTTGGAAATCCAAAGTTCAGGGCAACATGCTCTCTAATCTCATGAGGAACATTACAGGCAAGGCATAATCTCAGATTTAGAAAGGTTAAGTTTAAGGCCCAATAAACATATGAAAGAGGGCTAAGTAGATTCGGGAGTGTAATTATTGGTTTCGTAATTGTGAGGAGCAGGTCATCTCCAAGAAGGCTTTATATTCACACCCTCCAATTTGGACACATGAGATGTTAAGATAGAAATGTAAAGCTACAGCTACAGGTTCGAGTGCAAGGGGGGTGTGACAAGGTATCTGTTAAGAATTTTAAGTAAGCAATAGGGTCACAATAAAGAACATGTAGGGCTCACTGAAAGTGGCCTGTCATACTCATGAACTGGAGAACCTAAGCAAGGTATCCCCAGGACAGAGAATCTTAACCAATGATGGAAGTAGGTTATTTAGGCAAGAGGCCAGGGTAGAAGAAAAGATTTTATGCTTAAAAGTGATATGGGCCTATAGTTGGCTGGAGTAGGACAGTCTTTTTTTGGGTTTGGGAATTGCTATTGAGCATATCTTTGGGGGAACTTACCTGCAATAAAATCTAAATTAATTATTTGAAAATCATACAGTATGGAATTTCTGGATTTTTATTTAGATTCTGTCTCTCACAGTTGAAGTGTAACTATGATAAAAATTACAGACCTCTCTTTTTTCAATTTCCTTCTATATGTGGGTCCAGATCACCAGAAAGACCTGTCCCATAATTCTCATTCCCTGTCAGTGGTCCCCCATGCAGTAGTTGTTCCTTCTTTTACACCACAACCGACCTCCACAGATTCCTTATTGAGTATATGCTGACCAACCTCTCCTTTTGGTATTAAATGGTTAATTTACTCCTTTCTGACAATGTGTGTGTGTGATAAATCTGCTTTCCCTGTCTCACTCCAGGGCAGCGGATGGCAAGTGTTTTACATTTACCATCCATAGACTGGCAATCATCAAAAGGAGCCAGAAAGGAGATCAGAGAAGTTTAATCAGCCTTAGTGTGGTGAGGTTGACAGGCTCCTGGGCAATGGGTATGACCGCAACCTCTGCACCCCCTCAAGTTATACCCCTGGTAAGATCATCAACTATGTCCTACCAGGCATTCTGGGGCTGATTTGGGGAAAAATCTATTTTTAGCAGGTTGTTATGTCATAGGCTTTTTTAACATGAGAGGGTGTAAAGGAATGAGGCTAGGACTACATGGCGACCGTGAATGTGACTCGTGTTGCCTGTCCAAAGTTTGCCATGTCTCCTGCGACTCCCTCACTAGTGCATATGTCCTAACCGTCCCGGATTTTGGGGGAACATTCCTAGATTCAGGGTCAATATTTATTTATTTATTTTTTAAATGTAGATTGTGAGCCCCACATAGAGCTCACAATGTACATTTTTCCCTATCAGTATGTCTTTGGAATATGGGATGGAAATCCATGCAAACGCGGGGAGAACATACAAACTCCTTGCAGATGTTTTTATGCCCTTGGCAGGATTTGAACACCAGGACTCCAGCGCTGCAAGGCTGCAGTGCTAACCACTGAGCCACCGTGTGGCCCCTGGTCAATATTTGTTTTGATATTGTAGATTCAGTATACTTGCATATTAGTTTATCACCTGCAAAAGAAATGACGATTTTTTGCAATGTATTGCAATGTGTTAGCATTGTAATGCATTGCATTAGTGATCAGACCCCCTGGGGTTTCAAGACTCCTAGGGGGTCTAATGAATGCAAAAAATGTTTTAAAAAAGTAAAAAAATATATAATTTTTTAAAAAAAAGTATTAAAAATTCAAATCACCCTTCCTTTCCCTAGAACACATATAAAAGTACTTAAATACTGTGAAACAAATACATGTTAAGTATCCCTGTGTCTGAAAACGCCAGGTCTACAAATCTATTAAAAATATTTTTGCTGGACGGTAAACGCCGTAGCAGGGAAAAAAGTCAAAAGAGCCAAACCGACATTTTTTCACTCTTTTGCCTCTGATAAAAATTTGAGTAAAAAATTATCAAAGCAATAGCAATTCCCCATGTACGGAAGTATAAAAAAGTTACGGGTGTCAGAATATGGCGACTTATAGAAAAAAAAGATTGGCACAGTTTTGGATTTTTGTTAAGGGGTTAAATGTAAATAAAACTATATAAATTTGGTATCCTCAGAATCGTACCGAAACATAGAATACAAGTGTCATGTCATTTTGGCTGCACAGTAAAAGCCGTAAAAATGAATCCCATAAGAAAATCGCAAAAATGTACTTTTTATTCAAATCCACCCCATTCTGAATTTTATTTTCCAGCTTCCCAGTACATTCTACAGAATAAATAATGGCGGCATCATGAAGAACAATTTGTCCCGCAAACATTAAGAACTCATATGGCTCTGAGAGCGGAGAAATAAAAAAGTTGTGGGGCTTGGAAGGTGTGCGTGTGTGTGTGTGTGTGTGGGGGGAACGAAAATGTTACCCCTAAATACCCCTGATGTCACTCTATATTAATGTTTCCTGCAATGTCTCCTGATACCTCCTTTATATAAATATTGTCCCCTAATGTGCAAAAAACAAAAACTCATTAACTGTTATACTCCCCTATGGTCTACAAGACATGATGTGTATACGTTTCCACGCTCTTCCAAGCACCTTGTAGGCTGCAGACCTAAGGCTTATGGCTTCCTACTCTGCCTGGGATTCAGGGCCAGGTCAGAGTACCTCTTCTATTGCAAAATGTGTGTGCAAAAGAATTTAGGAGAACCAGTTGCATAACAAATCTGCTTTATGAGTATTAGGATATGCTTATTGTTATTAATTAGAGATGAGCGAACAGAAAAATGTTCGAGGTTCGATATTCGTTTCGAGTAACCCCTCAATATTCGACTCAATAACCCCATTATAGTCTATGGGGGGAAAATGCTCATTTCAGGGGTAGGCAACGTTCGATCAAGCTATACTTACCAAGTCCACGAGTGAGGGTCGGGCTGGATCCTTTGAGCAGTCTTCTCCTTGCAGCGTCCCCGTGGCGTCTTCCGGCTCTTGATTCACTCTGCCAGGCATCGGGCCTGGGCAGAGCCGACTGCGCATGCCCGCACTACAAGCAGACATGTGGAGTTGGCTCTGCCCAGGCCCGATGCCTGGCAGAGTGAATGAAGAGCCGGAAGACGCCGCGGGGAAGCTGCACAGAGAAGACTTCTAAAGGTAGGAGAAGAACCAGCGTTGATTGGCCGACTGTATAGCATTTGGCCAATCAATGCTGGTTCTGCATCGAACTTTTACATTCGAACAGCGAGTGGTACTCGATCGAGTACGAGTATTTCAAATACCGTAGTATTCGATTGAATACCTACTCGATCGAGTACTACTCACTCATCTCTATTATTAATATAGGATGAAACTCTCATTGCAGCCAGTGCATATGGTTAGAACTTACAGTTTCTGTGTTGAGCCACACATATTGTTGCCATATGCAACTTCCAAGTTACTTGTTGGAAACCACTTTTCTAAAGAGTAGAAATGTTACAGCTATATCATCATATTTATTTTTCACAATTTATATGATTGAATTAAAATAACAAATATATTTCAATATATTACAATATATCACTATATTTGTGATTTTAGAACCGGTCAAGAAAAAAAACTATTATTTTTCACTTAAAGAATTTACAAAATAACTTTCTGTACAGACAGCATCTATGTCACAGTGCCTCCTTGTGTTAGAAAGTGGTAACAACAGTAACAGCAATAAAAAGAAAACTGTTTTCTATATGAAGTTTAATTGTGTAAAAAGCATTGAAATGTAAAATAAAATGACTGTGACAATGGTTGACAGAGTTCTATTGTGTTATAATTTTGGCTTAATGGAATCAAAGGCTATCAGAGCTGTAGAACTACAGACTGATAAATAAGAATAGAAATTGTATGCTCTTTCCCAAATTAGTCTGTCGCTGTTTGTATAGGTGGTGCTGCGGTATTCACAACATTCTGCAGTCGCTTTTGTTAACCCAATCATACATTAAAAGGAGTCTGTCAGCATGAACATCTGTATGAAACTATTGGCATTACCGTGTACGGCAGCACCTCGTAGGCATTTTTATATTTTCTAAAGTTGCCTTTCTTATTCTACATTGCAGCTCCATTTTCAGGAAAGTCAGTGTTTTATTCTTCTGAAAATTAGCTGAAAAGGGCTTTAACAGCGTTTCTTCACTCTCTGGTCTAGATAGTCGCCCAGCTCCGCCACCCATTGCTTGAGTAACATCTTCCAATTTGTCACATTTTGTCTGCAGTTAGGAGTGGATCTAGACCTAAGAGTAAAGCCCCAAAAGAAGAAGAAGAAATGCCCCTAAAGACTCTTTCAGTTCATTTCCATAACCATAAAACACAGATTTTCATGAAAATAGTGCTTCAATGCAGAATATGAAAGGCAACTTTGGAAAGTATAAAAACACCTACAAGGTGCTGCCATTAGTCTGATTTCCAATTTTCCTGCTGACAGACTTCCTTTAACAAACTTTTAGTACTTTTCTCTTTATCGATTTGTATAAAAATAAGAAGAAGCAGCACACCAAAATATAAGGCAAATGTGTAGCATTTATACCACTGTAATACCTCCTAGGGCTAATAATTTAGTAGGTGCAGGCCAATTTTCACTTCTTAAGCCTATTTAAGTAATCATAGAAGAGATAAAATATGTGTTATAGAAGACCTACATTAGTATAAATGTAAATGCTGATCTTTTGGACACATACTATTGGTTTGAGTGTAAAAGAAGTATTGCATGTACTGAATATCCAACCAGATATTATATGAAGCACTTCATGGAGTATGCCATTAGGTTACACGACAATCTGAACATTAAAACATTCAGACATTATTTTCTTTATCACGCAGGAGCCTTTATGATCCCTTTCCTTATATTGTTGGTGTTTGAAGGAATACCATTACTACACCTTGAGTTTGCAATTGGGCAGCGTTTGAGAAAAGGAAGCGTTGGAGTATGGAGTTCTATTCACCCAACACTCAAAGGCGTTGGTAAGTTTTGTAAAACCACAAAAACAATTTAAAAAAAAGAAATTTTCTTTGAAAAAAATAAATAAATGTACAAAATCATGTTATACAGGGTTAGGCAGGGAGGTATGGATGATTTGACATAGCAGTTACACACTCATATTTCATATTTTATTTTTTCAGTGTGTAGCTTGGATGTTGTCATTACAAAAATCAAAGAAAAACAAAAGAAAAAAGAAATTAAAACATTGATTACGGCAAAATGTTGAGGGCTGGCTTCAACTGCTTGACGCACCCTTTCGATGTTTTACGGGGTCCATACCATTCGGTCACCTCCTTGTGCAGGGTCTCAAAGAACCTGTTCGTTGAAAGTGATTCACCCACTTCATTATCGTGTCAAACTTTGGAACACGACCATGATGCCCAATGCTGAAATGATTCCGGAAACATCTCTGTGGTTGAATAACAGAACGTCCCGTTTCAATAAAGGTGTTTACATGAACGCACGATGCTCTATCAACCACGTCTCCATTGCTACTGAAATGGCTGCTCCTGACGAGCAGATACCACCACTTTTTATCCACCAAGGTTATTCCCACCTTGCGTGGAGCCCTGTTCAAATCATTCATACCTCCCTGACTAACCCTGTAGTGTCTGGATAGTCACTTTACTACTGATGATGATCTGCAATATGAATAATCAGAAACATTACCTATATTAAATATTAATTGATATTACAAACAGACCACCCCATCTTCTTCTGCTGGTTTAGCCTTGGTGTCCATCATTTGACACCTACAGGTAACCAAAATCAACCCACATGTCGTGAGCAGCACTTTCAATTGAGTGTTAAATGGCCGTATGATTTTTCCAGTAATTTCTCATTTTTATCGTTCAAACCAAATGGCCTTCAAAAACCATGTTAACAGCTATGTAGCTTCAGGGGTAAAATGGAGCTATTTGTGTGGCCAGTTAGCGCTCTGCATGATAACCTTGCCTACATCATGTGGCGTAGTTTCAACTGTCTTCAGCTACTGCAGTGTGAGGACTCGTGTGCTTCCGGCCGGCTGTGAATTAAAGGTACTAGCGGCGCATGGGCAACACGCTGATGTAATATAGAACATATTAGTATATACAGTAGGTCCTATTCTGTTAAGTGTTTCCGGAACAGACTCACCAATAGAAGCCTATGGAGACTAAAAACCTAGAATGGCACACTGTTGTATCAATGTGTCATGAGTGTGCCGTGTGGACAAGCTAGGAACATCATTAGAAGTCTCCTCTGTTTTTTTGGTTTTTTTTGGATCTGCAAACTAGGATCATACACTAATGGCACACTGTCCGTTTTTTGCGGACATAAAGAACTGATACTGAAGAAACACTGAACACACACTGAAGACTCTCTGTTTGTGGACCGCAAAATATACAAGGTAATCTGCAACTGGCCATAGGCTAAGGCCCCACAGTGCCAGACAAAACTGGGTTCACACCAGTGCTTGAACTCCATTTGGGTTCTCCGTTCCCAATCCCGCTTAAAAAATGTGGAGAAAAATGCGCTGCAAGCGGTTTTGGAAATTGCAGCATGTCAATTATATCTTTGGAAATGCCGCTGGCTTCCCCGTAAATATAATTGTAACAGAAAGTCCGCAGAGGAAAACACTGCAAAGTGCAAACTTTTTTGCTGTTTTTTTAGGACAAAAATAACACAGCAGATTGCTTTATTGTTACCTTAAAAAATATTGGAAAATCCATAGACAACGGAGCATACCCCATTAATTATATTACAGCATAATTTGTAACTTGGATTTTTCTTTGTAGGTGTAGCATCAATGCTGGTATCTTTTCTTGTTGGCTTGTATTACAACACCATTATTGCATGGGTTATGTGGTACTTTTTCAACTCCTTCCAAGAACCTTTGCCATGGAGTGAATGCCCATTAAATGCAAACCGAACAGGTAACAGTTTATTTTTTTTACATTTTTTTTGCAGTTTAATAAAACTATATACTGTACATTTTATAAGACCCAAATTTAAACAATAGTTCTCCACATCTACAGTATATGGGGGAAGGTGCAGATAATATTATTAACCCTTATGCTATCTTGGACCATTGTGAACCTTAGCCCACATTTAGTGTTCAGATATTATTGAAAAGCGAAAAACTGGTATATTTTTTTGGACAAAGGCCGGGTTCACACGGAGTATTCTGGCTCATCATTTGGTACGCAGACGCAAAATCACGGCTGCAAAATAGCACCGAGTGTACGGTACCAGCTCCCATTGAAAACAATGGAAGCGTATACGGCCCGCAAATCCTCCTGCGGCGTCTACGTACCAAATGACGAGCCAGAATACTCTGTGTGAACCCGGCCAAAGTGTCACATCTTTGTTGTAGACATATCTATTAAATACATGTACCAAAAACAGAAGCTGTTTCAGATGCACTCAACACTTTGTGGGCACAGCGTAGCAGCAAGGTGGGTGATCTGGGATGTAACAATGTGTGTCACATTTTACCAACATCCTGATTCACATCTGGATTTGGGCACAGGAAGCTGCTCAGTGCAGGGAAACTTTTGCAAGCAGGGATGGACAGCCCCTGCATCTGCCAGTGATTTCTCCCCTGCCCATCCGGTCCTAATGTTAGGGAAAGTATGGGGCCCCTGGGCAATTACCCAGTTTGCCCCCCCACACACACACACACACAACGCCGGCCCTGGGAGGAGGGCGGTGTTAGGATGTGGAGAGCAAGGCAGAGAGCCCTGCTTACCGCTAAGGACAGGGGGCGGCCGCTGGAGCAGCACTGCTGGCAATAAGTGAGTGATGAAGCAGTGCTGTGTCCACAGGGCCCCCCCAAGCCAGCGCTCTCTTCCCCTGCCGTAATGCTAAGCCAGTCCAGGACAGTTCGCATGAAGCTTGTCCTGGAATGGCTTAGGTCAATATAAATGCCCCCCGACATAGCGCCACCTGAGGCAGTTGCCTCACCTCACCTCATTAGAGGTGCAACGCTGCACAGTCTGTTGTCTTGATCGGTTGCCAGTGGATACGACCATGAATGCAGGAACTTTCTAAGGTCATAAAATCAGCCATGATTTCTTTATTGTGGCCGGGATATCTTCTGATACATGTAGTGTCCCTGCATGATGACCCAGCTACAGTAAGAAAATCATAGCTGGGTTCCTGACAAGACCCAGACCTCAGAAAGTTACTGCATTAGTGGTCGTATCCATGGCAACCGATCAAGATAACAGAGGTCACCACTAAGATAGTAAGAGAAAATCTTTAAAACTTTGCAGAATTTTTAATTACTAATATTTGCAAAAATGTTTAACTTTTAATTATCTACAAATATAGATATGATTATGTACATGGGAATACCCCTTTCAGGTTTGACAGAAGAGTCTAATGTTAAGGCCTCATGTAGTGAATTGCAGCTAAAAAAAACACTGAGCAAAAATATTCAGCGGTTTTCACTGCTTTTCTGCTGCATGATGCGTTTTCCACAGTGTTTTTTGGATGAGATTAATATGTAGATGAGAATAAATGTAATCTAAGTCATTGCTGATGTTCTCACTGTTTTTAACAAAATAAAACATTCTACATTTTTGCAACGTATAGCATCAGCCTATAGAGGCAACAGATTTATCATACCTTGCCTTAAAAACACACGATTATACATTTGTCACCTACAGAACCAATATTATTTAAAGGTGGAGCCTTGTTACAAATAGATCCAGTTACAACCACAAGGTGGTGCATTCCCCAAATGTACTATATATAGCATGGAGTTTACACATTTGTATAATGCTGTGATATACATTCTAAAACATTATATACTTTAATGTGGATATTCTTTGCATATTTTACATCACCTTATAATTTTAGGTGTGGTAACAGAGTGTGCGAAGAGTTCTCCTGTGGATTATTTTTGGTACAGAGAAACACTGAATACCTCAACATCCATAGACAATTCAGGCGGCCTTCAATGGTGGTTAGTGCTCAGTTTGGCATGTGCATGGGGTGTCCTGTATGTGTGCACCATCAGAGGAATTGAAACAACAGGAAAGGTATTTTGTTTCCTTAAAAATACTTTTAGCAATTACTTAATGCTAATAGAGATAAGTCCTTGGTGAAAGCTTTTGTGTTACTACTTTTCCAGGACCTCAATAATTAGGTTAAGGCTAAGGCCCCATGGGTCGCTGTGTGAACCCATTGTGGTTCTTTTCACAGCGCTTTTAAGAGAAAGTTCACAGAGTTTTCCTCTGTGGACTTTCTCTTAACATTATATCTACGGGAAAGCCACCGGCGTTTCTGTAGATATAATTGACATGCTGCGATTTGCAAATCGCAGCGTGTCTGCACTACAATCTTTTCCGCAAAGTGGGGATGGGATTCACATGAATCCCATCCATTTTGCCTGCACTGTACAACACCGCAATTTTTCGCGCAGCGTCTCCGCTACGGGCAAATCGTGGCGTTTCCGGTCCGTGGGACCCCAGCCTTGCCTGAATTTTTAAGATTCCAGAGCTTTACATATAGTGCCAGTGGGAGATCTGATTAAAAGTGGTGTAGGAAAACCCAATTATTTAGGGGGGAATAACCAGAAAATGTCAGTCACCCTGCCCCCTTGAAGACAGAGATGGTACTGTCTCTAGCTGTCTGTACGATGCAAAATGAAGAGCAAGTGACATTTGAATCTTAGGTTAGTGTCTGATCAGAAGCAGATGGAATAGTAACACAAGCTCAGACATCGTTGGTGCAGTTTTTGAAACCAAAACCAGATGGATCATAAATGACAGATTTTACTCTTTTTCTCAAATCACTCCTGGTTTGACTTCAACAAGCACAAACAGAAAACCTCAATATCTGACCTTACTCTAACAGTACAATTTATACTATATCCTATTGGATTGTAAAAAAAAAAAAAAAAGAGAGAGAATATATACAGCTGGTAAATATAATTTTAGTTATTTTACATTTGTGCATAGAGAAAAAACAATAACAGCATAATATTAATGGTTCTTTTTTAACCCGATTTTCCCTTCTTTTCCAGGCTGTATATGTAACATCAACACTTCCATATCTTGTCCTCACTATTTTCCTAATTAGAGGGTTAACATTGAAGGGATCAGTAAGCGGAATTGTATACTTGTTCACTCCAGATGTAAGTTACTGCAGTTACTGTCTATTAGACTACTGTCTGTTTATTAGACTATTGACTTGCATGATCTTAAAATGTACAGTAAGGGATTCTCTAGTATTGTCCATGTAATTCAACGTCATCGAAATTTACAATAACAGAGGTTTTTTTATTTGAAAAAAATGCAAGTTTCACAGTATACTAAAGCTGTAAACAGGGGCACAATCTCCCTTAGTTTTTTTTACGCTACCATAGTCTGGCATCTGTCTGTGTTTAAAAACATGTTACATTATTTAAAAGTATGGCAAAATATATAATGACAAAGGGTAAAACGGGTCTCGGGCACAGCCGACTGCGAATGCCCAAAGGCCACAAGAAAAATGGCCCCTTACACAGTAAGTAAGCGGCCATTTTCTTGTAGCCTGACGGTATGCGTAGTCTTCGGTATGGAAAGTTTGAACCCAGCGCCGGAAGAAGACGTGTGAAAAGTCTGTTATTGAAGAAGATGGAGGCGGCGCTGGAGATTTCTCTTGCAGCATTTAGGGACGCCCCCAGTGCTGCTAGAGAACTCATTTGCATGCCGACAAAAATCGGGATTTATATCGAACGGTGGCACAGAGAAGACATCTAAAGGTAGGAGAAGAATAGCCTAGGCAATTCCAACGTGTCAACAAGAAAAAAATTGATTTTAATGGTAGAATCCATTTAAATGGTTGCTCTCTGTTTTATGTATATAAAGAATTGATGTATCTATCCTGACTTAACTATCTCTATTCATTTCTAGGTTACTTAAAAAATTTAAGTCAGCTCAATGTTAAAACTGAACAATGTAGTTTTCAAGATCAACAGTGAATGTTAACGTGTAACTGTCGTTTCACCTTTTTATTTTTGTAATATACTTTATTATATTTATTGTATCTATTGTATTATTTTTTTTAGCAGAAAACAATTTCTAAAGTTCTCCCTATTTAACCTTCTATTGTCAGTATACACTCACCGGCCACTTTATTAGGTACACCATGCTAGTAACGGGTTGGACCCCCTTTTGCCTTCAGAACTGCCTCAATTCTTCGTGGCATAGATTCAACAAGGTGCTGGAAGCATTCCTCAGAGATTTTGGTCCATATTGACATGATGGCATCACACAGTTGCCGCAGATTTGTCGGCTGCACATCCATGATGCGAATCTCCCGTTCCACCACATCCCAAAGATGCTCTATTGGATTGAGATCTGGTGACTGTGGAGGCCATTGGAGTACAGTGAACTCATTGTCATGTTCAAGAAACCAGTCTGAGATGATTCCAGCTTTATGACATGGCGCATTATCCTGCTGAAAGTAGCCATCAGATGTTGGGTACATTGTGGTCATAAAGGGATGGACATGGTCAGCAACAATACTCAGGTAGGCTTTGGCATTGCAACGATGCTCAATTGGTACCAAGGGGCCCAAAGAGTGCCAAGAAAATATTCCCCACACCATGACACCACCACCACCAGCCTGAACCGTTGATACAAGGCAGGATGGATCCATGCTTTCATGTTGTTGACGCCAAATTCTGACCCTACCATCCGAATGTCGCAGCAGAAATCGAGACTCATCAGACCAGGCAACGTTTTTCCAATCTTCAATTGTCCAATTTCGATGAGCTTGTGCAAATTGTAGCCTCAGTTTCCTGTTCTTAGCTGAAAGGAGTGGCACCCGGTGTGGTCTTCTGCTGCTGTAGCCCATCTGCCTCAAAGTTCGACGTACTGTGCGTTCAGAAATGCTCTTCTGGCTACCTTGGTTGTAACGGGTGGCTATTTGAGTCACTGTTGCCTTTCTATCAGCTCGAACCAGTCTGGCCATTCTCCTCTGACCTCTGGCATCAACAACGCATTTCCGCCCACAGAACTGCCACTCACTGGATGTTTTTTCTTTTTCGGACCATTCTCTGTAAACCCTAGAGATGGTTGTGCGTGAAAATCCCAGTAGATCAGCAGTTTCTGAAATACTCAGACCAGCCCTTCTGGCACCAACAACCATGCCACGTTCAAAGGCACTCAAATCACTTTTCTTCCCCATATTGATGCTCGGTTTGAACTGCAGGAGATTGTCTTGACCATGTCTACATGCCTAAATGCACTGAGTTGCCGCCATGTGATTGGCTGATTAGAAATTAAGTGTTAACGAGCAGTTGGACAGGTGTACCTAATAAAGTGGCCGGTGAGTGTATACCGATATAGACAAATGACAAAGGGGTGTGTGACATGAAATAACTATAGATACAGTTATATCTCCAGTTTTATAACACCTAGGAAATTGCTTCTGGTGTTGTTAGAAAGCAGAAAGCTTTCAAATGCTACAAATTTTATGTTATCCACCAGACTTCATCAGGAATAATGAAGCAGTTTCCAACTTCAAGAAAGCATTCACCTCTGCAAAATGGATCTTTTTCACCACACTCATATCATCCGTTTCCCAATACCCTGCTCCCTCCCTCCAAAATTACTTAACTCAGCCGAAGACTTTGCCTCTTACTTAAAAACAAAATTGACATAATCGAAGAGAGCCACCTACGCCTCCCGCAATCACTACCCAACTGTTTGGTACACTTCACCCTTAGCCTGCTTTTCCACTGTCCCCAATGAAAAGCTCTTCACCCCAATTTCAAAATCCCTCCTTTCCTCCTGTACACTTGACCCGGTCCAGTTGTGTCTCATCCCCAACCTCACTGACGTCTGCTCTAACCCACCTCTCCAACCTCTCTTTAACCAGACAGAGCTGGTTTTAGATAAAGTGTGGTCCTGGGCAAAATTAAAAATGGAGCCCCAAATGCTGTACCTAGGAGTCAATCCTGGAGATTAGAGCAGAGAAAAACAGATGGAGCTTTAGCTCCAACTAGGTGGGTACAAAAGGTTGCAAAGCCCCCTCCTCTTGGCTAGCTGAGTAATGAGTACTGTGCAATGACCATGGTATTATTACAGTCCAGAGATGGCATGCTTGCTTGCGTGCTTCACAATGTGATTAACCCATTAACGACCAATGACATACTTGTACATCACTGGTTGCATGACGATATATGGAGAGGGCTCAGGAGCAGGATTCCGGCTGTATAATATAGTCAGCACCCGCCGCTAACATCTGCGTTTTTTTGAGGCAAAGTCTGGAATTAATCAGGCGGGAAAAGTATAAGAGTTAACTACTGTGTTTCTCCGAAAATAAGCCCTACTCTGAAAATAAGCCCTAGCATGATTTTTCAGGAGCTTTGGCGTATGCTTGAAATATAAGTCCTACCCTGGAATTAAGCCCTAACCTAAAAATAAGCCCTAACTTTAGTTGTTTAAAAAAAATTGTCCAGACAGCTATACATGTAAAAAAGTAAACAGAATATAGCAGAACAGAGACCCTTCATCAATAAAAGCAGACACCCCAAAAAGAGTTGCAGCCGCAAGAGAATCACACATTGACTTTAGGGGAGCTATCTGCCCAACATGGCACTAGTGAGAGAGTTCTCCACAATACTAAGGGTTAAGTACCTGTAGTTCTGGTTTCTCACACAAAGATCGGGTACTCCCGCTGGTATGACTGCGTTGTGGCTGCCTCCATTCAGCAGAGGGAGCCAACTGCTACACTTGGCTGCAGTGGAACACTACTGCAATGTCAAGGTGCCTGAGATATGAGTGACTCAGATCTGTGTGTCAGAACCCATCCACCATTAGCAGTTGCCAATTCAAAATAGTTTTGGGTGTAAGGGGGTCTAGTAAGTGGACTGTTGTTCGTGGGAAAAAATAATATATCCCCTGAAAATAAGCCCTTTCAGAGCAAAAAAATAATATAAGACCCTATCTTATTTTCAGAGAAACATGGTATATACTTCCCATTCCTATTCTTGGCAAGAAAAAAAATCAGATTTTCTTCAACATGGGGCCTCAGCCTTAGTCTAAGAATCCACATTGTGGAACTCAGCCAAAAAAACCACGATGGAAAAAAACAGTGTTTTTCGTTGTGTTTCTGCTTTTCTTTGAGTTTTTCTCTGCGGATTTTCTTCCCTCATTAATTAGCATTTCCATAGGTATAATTGGCATGCTGTATTTTTTAAAACTGCATGCATTTTCTTAAAACACAGCTTTTCTGCAGTGTTTTTTTTTTTTTTTTTCTGCGATGTGTTAATGGGATTAGCCAGAATCTCATTCACTTTCTGGTAATGAAAAATACAGCATTAGAAGTCTTATGTTCTTCTGTGTCAAGGGATGGGTAGTCAAGCATCCACACCACTACCCCATTTATGGGTCAGACACTTATCACCTACTCTGTGGACAGGTGATATATTTTGAGTATGGTAAAACCCCTTGAGGCTATGCCCCCATGTTTTGTACCATATAGGCCCAAAGTCTGTGCTAACAGTAATAGCCTGTTACTGCTAGCACAGGCTTTGGGCCTGTATGGCAACAGGCTGTTACTGCTACCATAAGGCTTTGGACCTGTATGATAATGCACAAGACGTCTGGTATATTATCATATAGGCCCAAAACCTTATGGTAGCAGTAACAGCCTGTTGCCATACAGGCCCAAAGCCAGTGCTAGCAGTAACAGGCTATTACTACTACCACAGGCTTTGGGCCTATATGGTAATATCCCAGACCACGTGATGTCTGGGATATTGCCATATAGGCCCGAAGCCAGCTAGGATTCCGGAGAGGTGCGTAAAACTGTTTATTATTTTTTCTCACCTTCCCTGCGGCTCCGAAGTATAATAATAGCGGCAGTGGAATCGCGGCCTGGGCTCGGGCCTACTCACTGCCGGCCTCCGCGGCCTATAGTATAAGGTGAAGCAGGGGTCAGCAGTGAGCAGGCCCGGGGAGGTTGGTAAATAGGCCGCTACCTGCTAGGAATACTCCAGCAGGTAGCGGCCTATTATAAAACAAACGAACATTAATTTCTCATACTTACCGACCTCGCGTTGCTGCTACTCCCACTGCCGCCTTTGCTCGTCTTCTCCCGGCGCTGCTTGTCTTCTCCCACCAGTATGCTGCATCTCAGCGTAGGGGACGTGATGACGCTGCCTGTGCTGAAACACAGTAAGACGTCATCGACCCACGCTGGGTGCAGGCCTGAGCTAACGTGGCCACGTCACAGGCGTGTGATGTAGTCAGGGGAGGGAAGTGACCAACCCATCCTTTGGTAAATGTTTCAGCACTATGTACTGCACTGAGTTGATGTGTATGGACAATCCAATGGCAAGTACTGCAAGCACCACTTTTCTCACCGCATGATTTGTGCATACACCAGGCGGAAAACACACTGCCCCCATTATACTCTATGGGGTCCAAGTGCTTTCTTAGCTAACTGCTTTTTAAAGCATTCGGTATTCTGTTTGTGGGGGTGCCCAAGCAGACCACCCAAACAGAATACCGGACACATATGTGAAACAGGCCTTACTCTAAAATATGTTTATAATACAATTGTGATTTTCATTTAAACTAATAAACATTTTCCTCACAATTTATTAGTGAAAATTCCAATATGGGCCCTTCCATACGAGTCCCTTCCTTGGAAATGGTCCATGTGTGGACTGTATTTCCCAGACTGAACTCAACCCTGTACATAAAAGTCACAGTATCATAGTCAGTTATGATGCAGTGAGCTCTGAAATGTCACGATCGCTAACTCTATCAGTTCCTTACTGCAGTGATCGGCTGTTCGGGAGCTCACTACATCAGACCTGACTGTAATGCAGTGATTTCTATGTACACTCACAAGTTCAGTCCAAATACTATGGCGGATTGTTTTACACGGGACTTGGTCAAGTGAAAGGGACCTTATTGTACTCTATCATTCACAATGAACTAATGAACTCTGAAATTGTTTTTCTCTATTCTTATGGACTTTGTGCTTTAAGGAACCTAATCTTGTAACTTATTACAAATATGTCACATATTTCTGACAGCACTATGCAGTGGTCAGCACATGCCTTATTGCACACAGTGGATTTGTGTTAATACATGTAGAGAAGACATTTATTGTTCAGACTGTATCTGTAACTAAAAATGAATATAATATTGTGGTAGATTTACTATAACTTTGCATACTTTGCTGTCGTTTAGGTGTCTGAATTGGCAAATCCAGTTACCTGGCTGGATGCTGGGGCCCAGGTTTTCTACTCCTTTTCCCTTGCATTTGGGGGATTGATTTCATTTTCCAGTTATAATTCAGTGCAGTAAGTTAAATCTAAATTTACATTTAAAGTAAAAATAAATCCAATGAAGATAGTTTTTTCCATAGATTTAGGGTTTAAGGATTTAAACATTTAAACTGTATCTCTAGTTAGAAACAACTGTTCACAAATGACTAATGCATTGAATATATGTAACTTTGTAATATATATTATTATGGATATTTATTTCCTTCACCACCTTTTAAGCTGTTCCTCTGTGTCTTATCTTAACCTCTTCCAGCCCCCCATAGACTGTATGGATCCGGTCGGTCCTTCTCTTGTTCTGCAAGGACGTACCGATACGTCCTTGCAGTTTTCAGAAGCAGCATGAAATCTACAACAGCCAAGCTACCATAGAGAAAGCAGGGATGGTTTATTACTATCCCTGCCTTCCCTGATTGCTGAGTACACAGCACTCAATTAGAGCTGTATACACAGCTATGGGCGCCACCATGATGTGGCTTCCCTCTGACCACATCAGTCACATGGTACAGGACCCAGATCAGCTCTGACAGTCATGGACAGGAGGCTGTATTCCTACTGCAAATGAGGCTATATGTATTAGCCCCAGTTACAGGGGAAATCACCTCTTCCACCAAAAAAATAGTGTTCAGATGTCTCCAAAGGTCTGAAATGACCTTATTGGGGAGGAAAGAAAGAAAGAAAGAAAGAAAGAAAGAAAGAAAGAAAGAAAGAAAGAAAGAAAGAAAGAAAGAAAGAAAGAAAGAAAGAAAGATTAAAGTAAAATAAGTAAAAAAAATTAAAAATATAAGAATATGCCAATAAAACGTCCATATTACAGGTTTGAGCCCCACCCCAGACATATATAAAATAAAAATTACCGTAATGGAGACTAAAAACTATTTTATAATAAAATTTTTAGTAGCAATTTCTGCTATACAATTTTTTTAAAAAAGTGAAAAGTAAAAAACAGACACATTTTCCCTCCTCTTTTGTTTATATTTTCCCGGATATAAATTTTTATTTTTTTTTTTAAAAACACACAAAAATAAAAACAACATAAAAATAATTCCCTATGAGTCACCGAAAAAAACTTAGAAAATAGTTGAATAAGACAAATGATAAAGCCCTCAAAAGCACAACAAAAATACATACAGAAATCCTCAAAATGTGTCTGTTCCTGGACCAGAAATTGGGCTGGTACAGAATTGGTTAAATCTGACTACTTGTTTACATAAGATTAATCTTCATACTTAGCCTCACATATAGAGCTCTATGGAGAAGGGAGGGGTTGAGTAGGAGTTTGCTGCTGCCTCATTCTGTGTATTTGTAGCCTCTTATCTACAACCTAGCTGTGTTGAAGGAGCTCAGAGTATTAGAGGCATCTAAGAGCTGACTGTTGTGAAAAGTGTCATCTCAGATAGATTTTATGAGCATGTTGATATCAAGCTTTAGTGTGCCATAGATATTATTTGATAAACAAGGAATAGAGTAAATTGCAAAAATGTTTGTCAATTAACAATTGCCTCTTTTATAGCAACAATTGTGAAAAGGATGCTGTCATCATATCTGTCATTAATGGATTCACATCCATATATGCTGCTACTGTTATCTATTCGATCATTGGATTCCGTGCTACAGCTCAGTTTGATGATTGCCTTGCTAGGTAAGTTTTGGACAATATAGACAAATTATTTCCTCCCTAAGGTCATGGCCCCATGTGGTCAAACAGCGATGGAAATGCACATGCAAAAACCGCAGTATTTTACTCTCCCTGTAAAGTTAATCCCATCCACACATTGTGGAAAAATATGCACAGTTTTGGAAATCATAAAATGTCCATTATACCTGCGGAAACGCCAATGATTTCTCTATAGGTATAATGGAAACATAAAGTCTGCAGAAGAAAAGTGCTGCAGGTAAAATTGCAATGCATTGCCGCCGCAGTTTTTCCTGCAGCACTTTTTTGCTGTTGCCCGCTAGATGGGTCCTTAGCCCAAAGGCGAAAAGAAGAATTTAAATTCTGGTAAATATTCATATCTTGTAGTCTTTGTTTCTTCCTTGTTTTTGTTTTTTTCTTGGAGGGGTGAACAAAACACTGCAATTCTGCTCCGTTATTTCTATAGTGTGAGATGCAAACAAAACCAATCTTGTGTATAAGAATATTTCTTAAGGAGCCTGCACACGGAGTTTCGCTCAGTCATTCTGAACGTAACACTCTTTCAGAGTGAGCGGCGTAAAAAACAGATCCCATTGACTTGAATGGGTGCCGGCATACGCGCGCTCCCCATTGAAATCAATGGGAGGCTTTTTTACCTATTGCTTTCAATGTGATACGCGCGTATGCCGGCACCCATTCAAGTCAATGGGATCTGTTTTTTACGCCACTCACTCTGAACGAGTTTTACGTTGAGAATGAGCAAGCGTAAACTCTGTGTGCAGGCTTCCTTAAAAGGACTTTCAGAATTTTATTAGAATTTTTTCTTCTGAATATTTTATTTTTTTACATTTTGTTAGTCTTGTACACTTGATCAGTTGCTGCACCTATTATATGTATATGGAAAACGCCAGTGTTTCCGCCAGTATAATTGACATGCTGTGCAATGTGTGTATAGGATAAGCCAGAATCCCTTCCACATTGCAGGTACCATAAAATGCCATGTTTTTTGCTGCAGTGTTTCTGCTATGGCCAAAATGCTTTTTGCAATGTGTGGCACTTTGTCTAAAACCGGCCCTGCCTATAATATATCATATTTACAAAATTCTTGACTATTGAAGTTCATTTCCTCCACATATAGTTGTTTGTCTAAATAGCTCTAAATATGCCGTGCTTATTAATTTCCTAGGTAGGTTCACATTACTGTTATTAATGTCTGTTGTTCTCATCTGTGGATGAGTGCAATGGACATTAAACAGTGCGCTCTTTCTGTATTCTGTCTGGTGTTCATCTACATACATTCTCATGAAAGCTTCTATCATGGTATTTACATTTCTGATTGAAGAAGAAGTCCTGCCTACAGGACTTTTCTCCCTAACACGTCAGAATAGCCTTAAGAAAGGCTATTCGTCTCCTAACTGTACATGTCTTCTCCGCCCCGCTGTTCGGTTAAAATCTCGTTTTCCACCCGCCGGTATGCAAATGAGTTATCTCATCCCTAGTGCTCAGACAGCACTGGGGGCGTCCCCAATGCTGCGAGAGAACTCTCCAGCGCCGCCCCCCAGCTTCTTCAGGAACGGGTCTTCTTCGCGTCTTCTTCCGGGGGGTTGGCTTCAAACTTCTAGGCCTCGGGTCTAGTGCAAAGCTGACTGTGCATGCCCGCGGCCACAAGAAAAATGGCCGCTTACGCAGTGTTGTAAGTGGCTATTTTTTTCTTAATAAGTCGTTACCGGCTGGAATTACTCCAGCCGTTAACGGGCCCTATTTATTTACTGATCCTGGAAGGGGCCAGGATCAGTAAGTGCCACCGAGGGCCCCGCAAACACTATTATTATACTTGGGGGTCTTTTCAGACCCCCAAGTATAATAATTGCAGGCCCCAGAAAAGTAAAGTAACATAATAAACAGTGTTACTTACCTCTCCGGGCTCCAGACAGGCTTCGGGCCTACTACTGTGACATCCCTGATGTCACATGACCGGGGCCTGCGTCCCGGGTCATGTGACATCCCGGACGTCATTGATGATGGCCGACAACACCGAGGAGTGCAGCAGAGCCAGGGATAGGTGAGTAACAGTGGTTTTTATGTTGGTATCCCCTCTCGGTCTCCGATTATTATATTCAGGGGTCTGAAAAGACCCCAGAGTATCATATTTGCTCATGGCTGTTCACAGTGGGGCATAATACTGTGTGCAGGGGCCACTATGGGGTATAATACTGTGCGCAGGGTCCACTATGGGATATAATGGTATGTGTAGGGTCTTCAAGGGGCATAATACTATGTGCAGGGGCCACTATGGGACATAATACTCTGTTCAGAGGCCACTATGGGGCATAATACTGTGTGCAGAGGCCACTATGGGGCATAATACTGTGTGCAGGGGCCACTATGGGGTATAATACTGTGTGCAGAGGCCACTATGGGGTATAATACTGTGCGCAGGGTCCACTATGGGATATAATGGTATGTGTAGGGTCTTCAAGGGGCATAATACTATGTGCAGAGGCCACTATGGGGCATAATACTGTGTGCAGAGGCCACTATAGGGTATAATACTGTGCGCAGGGTCCACTATGGGATATAATGGTATGTGTAGGGTCTTCAAGGGGCATAATACTATGTGCAGGGGCCACTATGGGACATAATACTCTGTGCAGAGGCCACTATGGGGCATAATACTGTGTGCAGAGGCCACTATGGGGCATAATACTGTTTGCAGGGGCCACTATGGGGTATAATACTGTGTGCAGAGGCCACTATGGGGTATAATACTGTGTGCAGGGGCCACTATGGGGTATAATACTGTGTGCAGAGGCCACTATGGGGTATAATACTGTGCGCAGGGTCCACTATGGGATATAATGGTATGTGTAGGGTCTTCAAGGGGCATAATACTCTGTGCAGAGGCCACTATGGGGCATAATAGTATGTGCAGAGGCCACTATGGGGCATAATACTGTGTGCAGGGGCCACCATGGGGCATAATAGAGCGCACAGGAATACACGGGGGGGGGGGGGGTAGTTCGGGGTCTTTGGCATTGGTCATGGGGGGGGGGGGGAAGCCCATGTCAGGGCTTCATCCTGCTTTCAGGATGAATTCACACCAGGATTGGTAGGGGTCTCAGTATTGAGACCTGCAGTGGTCAGCTATTTTTCCTCTTTCCAATGGACACAGGATAGATATGCTATATGGCATATCACATGTTTTATGTATATTTAATCAAAATTCTGCTCATTATACTATTTGCAGCACTGCATTATATTGCACTTTATTTATTAGCAGCTCCAGTTTAATTAAAATCTCCATCTGGTATTTTGTCTCAAAATCCCATTACTTATTTGGAGGAAAGGTATTTTATTCAAGGCATGTATCTTATTCTTTTTACAGTGTAGACTGAGACTGGAGTAGGTTTCCCTCAGACTATAAGTATTAGTATTCATTGTATCACATATCTATCTGCTCTATCGATTGGATAACTGGATCAATACTGAAAAAATGATGTTTTTATTCTGCTGTCATTTACTTGTAAGGCTTTGTGAAGAAAAGCTCAATAACAGAAAAATTAATTTCCAGCCCTAATAAATTTATATATAATAAACATAAATAGAATTGTTTATAGTACACAACAATGCACCGTTCTAAATCCCACAGAACATGTCCACCTAAAAAATGTCATGTACAACTGACAATGGGATACTGAACTTTAGCTAGGACATTTGGTATATTAATATTTTTACAGTTAGATAAAGAATGATGTATAATAAACTGCATTTACTTTATCTTCCCTTTTTTCTGTTTCAGTAACATCCTAGCACTTTCCAATACTTTTGATTGGCCAGAGGGAAATATAACTCAGGATAACTATGATCACATGCTGAATTATTTTAATCAGACCGACCCAAATCTGGTTGCATCCCTCCAACTTCCTAAATGTGATTTAGATACTCTTCTGTCACAGGTAAGATTCTAATTTATCTTTAAAGCTTCAAAATCCACTGTTCTGCAAATGGAATTTTAGTTGTGGCCTTCTATGCACCATATTACATGGCGAAGTAAACATGGCAGTGGCACTGGTAGGGAAAGTGAGCAAGACTCTATTTCCCTGTGACCTTCCTTGTAGGTAGGCCACTTCTTTACCTAGAACATGGTCTTCGTTATCATCATCATCACCAACTGTTTTTTTGTAATCTGCCTACTCTTCTTCAACACCAATGTCATCTATCCATATTTTTACACGTGTAAAATGGACAAAATGCACAGAGCGTAACTCCTTGTGAAGGCACCCTTAGTTTCGCCAACTCAAGGCATGCGCTCAACCTCAATGGAGGATGTATAGATGCCATAACTTCTCTAGGAAGCTGTCCCTGTCTTATTGCCATGTTTCAGAGAAAATGGGCCTTTTCTTAGATATGTGAGAATGGGGAATGGTGCACAATACCATCAATACCTGGAGCAACAATTATGGACAAGGACAATACATGGCTTTTCTCGCCCACTGCATGAATGTTTTGAGCTGCAGTGGCCACAGTCCAGAAATACAACAAGGCCAGGTACTAGTTTCACCTTATTTGTACCGGCCTAATTGCAACACCATGCAGAGCCCATTCACCTCCTCTGGATCAGGGCAAAACATTGTTTCCTCTCCTGTTCTCACATGTTTCATGGATATAAGGTGAAGTGTTGCCATGTGGTTAAACAATTAATGAGTGTGGATCAGCGGAACCACACAGAGAAGGAGCTACTTCATTGTATCCTGCAGCAAGTATCCCGCTGGATGGCTTCTCACCATCTCCAGCAACAATTAGTAACACTATTTTTATGTGTCTGCTCATCATATACACAATGCATAGTACTACTTCTATGTGCAGCCAGTGAAGATACTGCTTGTCCATTATACTGAGACACAGTCCTGTATAGTTGCTACACAGTACTGGCTATAAAATTATCCCGTTTGCTGCCTTTCTTAGTATCTGGTAATATTCTACATATATGCACAATACCACTACCCTTGCCCACTATGCTAGTTGTAATTTTCAGTATCTGTTCTTACCGACTTCCTCCATACTACTACAGTGGATTACTGAACGTTCCGACATGTTTGGCTCACATAGAACCATGCATAATGAGCTCCACAGTGGCCCCCACACAGTATAATATGCTACACAGTGGCCCCCACACATGCATAATGAGCTCCACAGTGGCCCCCACATAGTATAATATGCAGCTCAGTGGTCCCCACACAATATTATATGCTTCACAGTAGCCCCCACAGAGTATAATATGCTCCACAACGACCCCCCCACACAGTAAAATATGCTCCACTGTGCCCCCCCCCCAGTATAATTTCACAGTCTGAATCAAAGGCTCTTTTCCTATCTTTTCAGTCCATCTGCTATACCACCATATCCTCACTTTCCTTCACAATGTTTAGGTAAAGAAGAGATTTTGGACTTAGATACATGTAGTTCATGGGATATGGTTTCTTGTATCACGTACATACATTTGCAGCCACAACACAATATAGATAGTGACAACATGAAATACTTCCACATGGTGTGCCACTACTTTTTTCTTTTATGTATATTGTGAGCCCCATATAGGGATTACAATATGCAATTTTTTTTTTCTTATCAGTCTGTCTTTGTAGAATGGGAGGAAATCCACGCAAACACAGGGTTGAACATACAAACTCCTTGGGATTCAAACCCAGGACTCCAGCGCTACAAGGCTTCAGTGCTAACCACTGAGCCACCATGCTTGTCCCTGTGTGCTGCTACTTTTTCATTGATGACAATAGAACTGGTGCTTTTTGTTGAATTATAAGTAATGCTATCTACTGTAGGTTAAATATACATTCATTTATTTCTTGTGTTTTCCTCTCCAGGGTGTTGAAGGAACAGGATTAGCTTTTATTGTATTCACCGAGGCCATTACAAAAATGCCAGTGTCCCCACTCTGGTCTGTTTTGTTCTTTATAATGCTTTTTTGCTTGGGGCTCTCTTCCATGTTTGGTAACATGGAAGGGGTATTAGTACCATTGATGGACCTGAAATTAATACCAAAATCATGGCCAAAGGAAGTTGTCACAGGTAGGGTTTTTTTATTTTTTATTTCCAAATCTTATTACTACTGTACAGTATATACACATGAAAGTAAAAATCAGCTCATCCAAATCAAAATTTGGGACTTGTCACTCTTAAATTTGGCATTATACTCTGGGGTCTCTTCAGGCCCCAGAGTATAATAATCATAGACAGTGACATTGTTCAGCAAATAGCAGGGCTAAGTAAATATACTATTAAGCCACTTTAGCATGAGAGTACTTCGTCATTATTTTACATACGTGTTTTTAAGCTAAAACCTGGAGTGGAATTTACACAGTGGAAAAATGATCTTGGACTCGCCCCTAGTTTTGGCCTACAAATACTTTATCTGCCTTCGTTCAAATGGGAAAATTTTAGTTAGCGCTGTACATAAATATTTATTAGCCAGGTATGCACTTAAACGTAACTCCCAGTTTATGTATTTTTTTTAATTTTTTTTTGCTAGTTTATTATCAGCATGAAGTACTTCCTTGTAATAGGAAACAGGCTGTAAGGTTCCCATTAGTACTGCTCTAACTAAACATTGCCTGGGAGCCTGTCTGTACACATGTACTCAGTACACTATGTAGAGCTGATGCATTTACCAAAGGGACATGATCACTTCAAATTTGGTCTTATACCAACTAGAAAAATGGTTCTTGCATCACAAAAAAGCTGAAATTCTCAACTCTCATATGTTGCCAAAATTGAACTGTTGCATATTAAGTTCAAATTCCCCAATGTGGGACTATTAAAGGATTATCTTATCTTATCTTTAAATAGTAATATCTCAGGTTCTGTTATAGCTTGTGCTTCAAATTCTACAAATAAGAATGGAAGTAGAAGTTGAAAAATTAAATCACTATGAGCAAGAAATATTGAGCTGAAGTTTTTCTTTCTTTTTTTAGGGACAATATGTGCAGTTTCATTCTTGATAGCGCTTATATTTGTGATGGAATCTGGGAATTATTGGCTGGCTCTCTTTGATAGTTTTGCAGGATCCATACCGCTGCTGATAATAGCTTTTTGTGAGATGTTTGCAGTGGTTTACATATATGGAATAGAAAGGTAAGTTTACCAAATTATTTCCACATCTTAGGAACAGTCAGAAAAAAGAAGAACCAAATGAAGACTAAGGCCTCATGTAGCAAATCACAGCTAAAAATGCTACAGAAAACACCCCCAGCAAAAACATGTTTTTTTTCCGCTAAGTTTTTCATTGAGTTTTTGTCTGTTTTTTTATCTTCCCCTATTCAATATGTAGGTCAAACACTCACGATAATGCAGCTAAAATTGACATGCTAATACTTAGCTGATCTGCAGGGTCCTTGCAGTCTAAGAGTTCTATGAGATCAGTGAGGGTCCAATACCCAGGAGGCCCTGCTGATCAACTGCTTGAAGATATTGTGGTGCTTTATGAGTGCCTTGAGTCCTTTGCTATTTACATTTTACAGTATCTGTTTTATAATTGCCAAGTGATGTTATTACAGATTGTAATAATAATGCAAGGCGGTTATATAACAGATATCATATAACATGTGATGTGAATACTGAAGGAGCCCCACACATTATAATATGCTACTGAGTGGCCCCCACACAGTACAATATGCTCCACAGTGGTTCCCACATAGTATAATATGCTCCACAATGGCCTCACATAGTAAAATATGCTCCACAGTGTCCCCACACACAGTATAATATGCTCTCTAGTAGCCCCCACAAAGTATAATATGCTCCCCACAGTTGCCCCACACAAAATTCTCCCAAGAGACCTCCCTAGAGCCGCTTGGTCTGAGAAGTAAGGAGACCAATTGCTTGCATTTTAAGAGAGGAATGTTGTCCCTGTCTGATGTAGAATTCTAGTGCTCAACAGTCATTCTTTTCCAAACTTCATTTCATAATGCGCCAAATCTTTTCTATTGGTTATAATAGATTGACATTTATCCAACCGCTACATGTCCGCGGGGAAACAGTTTTTTTTTTTTAACTGGACACAAAGTCCCGCATGTCTGAATTTGTGTCTGGCTAAAAAAAAAAAACAGTTTCCGCGCGCACAGGCAGCAGGTGGACATGGGCGGTCACTTTTACAAACCCATTCACTTGAAAACTGACTCCCGGGTTTCTGTCCCGTGTCCAGTTTCACTGGGGCTGAATACAGAAAAACGGTGGGGCAGTTAAGTGCATGTACTGTAGTTTGCATTTGTAACATAAGTTCACATAAAATATTTAAAAAACTAAATGGAACACAAACATGTTGCAGTTTCATTTTTGCAGCGTTATAATGTACCTGTGATACATTTTCATAGAAAACGTCCACAGCCCTTATAAAGCCATTGAAAGTTTCAAGCTAATCTTCGCTACACATGTAGATAACATTTCATTATTGTTTACTAATAAGAGGGCCAAATATTACAATCTGTTATTCATTATGTTTCTTTACATTATAGGTTTAACCGAGACATCAAATTCATGATCGGTCATAAACCAAACATCTTCTGGCAAGCAACTTGGAGAGTTATCAGTCCTCTGATCATGCTTGTGATATTCTTCTTCTATTTCGTGGTTAAAGTTAGACAGGAACTTCTATACATCTCTTGGGATCCCAGCTATGTAAGTATCTCACAAGAATGTCTTTCATATAATAGAAATGTATGAGTCCAAATTAATACCGCCAAATAATGACATACTATAGGTTACATAGTGTTTGGAGCAAAGCTTTATAGCAATGCTTTAGGCTAAGGCCCCAGGTAGTGAAGCGCAGCTAAAAAACACTGCAGAAACGCATACCTTTTTTCGCTGCGTTTTTCATTGAGTTTTTCCTTGTGGATTTTCATCCCATATTAAACCTATATGGAAAACACCAGCATATCCGCTGGTATAATTTTAATTATAATTTTTGAAAACGCAGCTTTTCTGGAGCAGATGTTATTCTGCAATATGTGGAAGGGATTAGCCAGAATCTCATTCACTTTCCAAGTATTGTAAAATGCAGTGATTTTTCTGCAATGTTTTCACAGTGGCAAAAATGCTGCATTTTCGCAACCTGGGGCTTTAGCCTGAAAGAAACTTTCAGGGTAAAAATATTGATGACTTATTTTAAGGCAATATGAAATAGGTGGAATCCCATACCTAGGACTGCCATAGATCAAGTATTCTCAGCAACTGAAGAAAATAGAGCAGGAAGTGGATAGCTCTGTACTCTGTTTCATGGTCACAATAGATTATGGCAGATGAGCTTCCATTCACTCGAATGAGAGTTATCTGCAGCTCCATTCTCTGTGTATTAGTTGACAAGAGCATCTGATCAGTGGAGTTCTTGTGTGTCAGATATAAATGACCTATACTTAAGATAGAAAATAGTCTTATCCCAGAAATCCCTTAACATAACATACAAAAATGATTAAAAAGCACATAACAAATGAGGAAATAAAGTAATAAACTATTTTTCATATTTGTAATTTACAGGAAGAATTTCCAAAGTCAGAACAAAAACCTTATCCTGGCTGGGTGTATGCAATAATAGTCATTCTTGCTGGAGTTCCAAGTTTAGTGATACCTGGGTTTGCCATTGTCATAGCTATTATGAGATGCGTAAGGAAGGATGATGACCAGCAAGTCATAATGAATGCGACATCTATGGCATCTATCAATGGTGATACAAAAAATAAGATGTAACGTGTACAACAAGCAGAAAATGACTTTATATGACAAGACATAAAAACAAAAAAAAAATGCATTAACAAGATATTTGCAACTGAAGAATGCAAAAGAGGAGAATGTTTTATGGATATGAAGAATCTGTGCAAGACTGAAGAAGAACTCCGTATGATACAAGTTCTAGTATATATATATATATATATATATATATATATATATATATATATATATATACACATACATACACATGCACACACACACAGTCATATATCAATAAATCAGTGGTGGCTTTAAATAAGAGACACAATTTCAGTTTTGTTTTCAGTAATTACATCTAGAACTTTGCTTGTTTTACAGAGTCATCAACTTGATGTGAATCTAGCTTTATTTAATTTGCTAGAAAGTTATTAAGGCTACAATCACACCCGAGTTGGGTGACCGTTCAGGAATTCTGTCACCCATACCACTTGAAAAATGTGGAGAGAAAAGACCAGCAAGAAGGACTTTTCTCTTCTGATTTTTTAGGGGCGAAAACTATGCGCAAACCAAGCGGACCCTATTATAGTCTATGGTAACAACTCTGTAAGTGGATTGGGTTTCCACTTTTCGGATCCCCAAGCGGACCCAAAGAACGGAAACCCCCAACCAAGGTGTGAACCTAGCATAACTATGTTATGTGACTTCATCAGGTTTCTACTAGTCTTAAGTGTACTATTATTAACACCATTATAGAAAATGTGCAATTATCTTTAACATTTGCCCAATAATATGCAACAAACGATTACTGATTTTTTGACACCTTGATCTAATATGTTGCAAATAGACCAAATTACTTCCTTTGCCAGACACACTGATTTATGGCCCAATACAAGTGCATTACAGTTGGGTAAATGCATAAAATGTTTGTGCTAAGGAAACTTTGGAAGCCAGACGTTTATAGTAAAAATGCAAATACAACCATTTATGGCCTGCAGAAAAACATGGAAACTCTATAGTTGTCGTGGCAGAATAAAAATGAACTTTGGTCTGTCAGTAATGTTTATGTTGTTCAGAGCATGCCCCATGTTTGCAATAGCTAAATAAAACAGTACAGTACATTAAAGGGCTCGTCCAGGAATTGCAGATTTTTGGCAGGAGGCCAGGGAAGGTGAAAAAAAAATACTCACCTATCCCCGGCACAATAGTGGCTGTCTAGTCCAGTGGTGCCCAAGGACTTGTTTGGGCGGAAATCCTTACCACACGTGACTGCTTGAGGCCAATCAGCAGCCTAAGGAAAGGAATTGGGACATCCCAGGAGACATATGTGAATGACGTCCTGGTTCCTTTCCTTGGCCACAGCAATCATGTGCAGCAAGAGCTTCCACTGGAACAAGCCCCCAGCCATGCGCTGGATCGGACAGTGGCCGGGGACATCATGGGGAACAGGTGACCATGTTTTGGTGTTTTTTTTTTACTTGTAATCTTCCCTGGCCTCCTAGCAAAAATCTATAATTCCTGAACAACCCCATTTAAGTCTTTTTGTATATTATGTACACATTTTATGTACAACAAAAACAAAATCAAGGGAATAATTTTTTATTTATTTGAAGTAATGCTGAAGTCATACAAATATGTCAATGTGAACAGTCGGTGCTTTCATTTTTCATTTGCATGGTGGTAGAAGACTGTTATCATTGCTAATTAATTCCAATTAGTATATATTTTCTTAAACCTATATATTTGATAAATATTCTATAGACCCAGACCTGTCTCCTTTAGTTTTTCACAAAGGCTCATAAAAGTTTTTTCTAATATCTGTTTACAGGGTTAGCAACATATGGTCTGGTTCACACAATGCAGTTTTTTGCCAAAACAAGTTTCTATATAATATGTTTTTCAAAATTGTGAGAACATAATATCAGCAAATTAAAATATTTTATAACCTACAATATGAAGATGGCTGGTTGGTAGTTATTCTAATAAGGCATGTAGAGCTGGTAGAAAAAAGGAAGTTCTCAGAATATGAGTCTTATTTAAAGAGGACCTTTCATCAGATTGGGCACAGGCAGTTCTATATACTGCTGGAAAGCTGACAGAGCGCTGAATTCAGAGCATAAATAAATAAATATTTATTAAAGCGCTATCGGTCCTGGTACTGTAGCACTTTACAGTCAGAAGGGCGTTTCTGACACTTAGCCAGGGACACCCTTCTGCCCAGCAGCACCTATCACGCTGTACTGTGTGAGCGGGGAGGAATGCCCCCACCCTCTGCTCACACAGCTCGTCCATAGACCAGTATTATCAGGAGAGGGAGGGGGCGTTCCTCCCCACTCACACTGCGCAGCGCGATAGGCGCTGCTGGGCAGAAGGGCGTCCCTGGCTAACTGTCAGAAACGCCCTTCTGACTATAAAGCGCTACGGTACCGGGACCGATAGCGCTTTTCCTGGGGCACAGATTGGGAAAGCCGACAGTGCTCTGAATTCAGCACACTGCCAGCTTTCCAGCAGTATATAGAACTGCCTGTGCCCAATCTGATGAAAGGTCCTCTTTAATAGTCAGAGCCAAAGTTGCATCAAATATTGTGCCTAGAACTAATTTTACATATGAACATAACTCGGTGATATAAATGTTCAGCAGTAATACCTATGAAATATATCAGCTTTTACAATTGAGAAGTTGGCGTCACTAATGGGGCACCCCCTAGTTGATGGAGAGTTGCAACCTTGGGGTACTGCAGTTTGCACAGAAATGAAGTTACTTGTCTCTTTATCATCACACACATGATCTCTAGATAACCGCCTCTAACTGCAGACAAAGTGTGACAAGATGTATAGTTAAAAAAACTCAGTACTCCTGTTATGTTCAGTTTGGAATTAGAACACTTTATTCATATAAAGAAAACCACAACAAAACTATGGCAGACATTTCAGTCTGTCTGGATCTTCTTCAGACTCTGAGGAATACAGGGGCGGATCTAGGGCCGGCCGAGCCGGGCAACCGCCCGGGGCCCCGCGGCCCGGCCCTAACAAAATGGTCCCGGTCAGCCTCGGAGTCGGCATAGTCGGGCAAGTGCCGGGGCCCACAGAGCCTCTGGGGGGCCCCCGGCACTTGCCTGTCACGATTTCAGCTCATCGGCATCCGTCCGCCGATGAGCTGAAATACATACGCGATGCAGGAGCTGTGAGATCAGCTCCTGCTTTAAAGCTCCGGCCCGGCTTGTGTGTGTAGGCGCGATGACGTCATCACATCACGCTTACACACGCAAGCCGGGCCGGAGCTAAGCAGGAGCTGAGGTCACAGCTCCTGCATCGCGTATGTGTCTGCACTGGAGTGAGAGAGAGGAGCGTCGGGGGAACGATGGAAGGTGAGTGATAGAAGGTGAATGTAAGTGTTTGTTTTGTATTAAATATTAAGGTGGAACATAATGAAGGGGGCCCATGAAACTGGGGGGCAAATGAAGGGGAGTGGGGGAACGGCATGACACTGGGGAAGATGGAGGGGGGGGAGAACAGCATGACACTGGGGCAGATGGAGGGGGGAGAACGGCATGACACTGGGGCAGATGGAGGGGGGGAAAACAGCATGACACTGGGGCAGATGGAGGGGGGGAGAACGGCATGACACTGGGGCAGAGGGAGGGGGGAGAACAGCATGACATTGGGGCAGATGGAGGGGGGGAGAACAGCATGACACTGGGGCAGATGGAGGGGGGGAGAACAGCATGACACTGGGGCAGATGGAGGGGGGGAGAACAGCATGACACTGGGGCAGATGAAGGGGGGAGAATGGCATGACACTGGGGCAGATGGAGGGGGAGAACAGCATGACACTGGGGCAGATGAAGGGGGGGAGAACGGCATGACACTGGGGCAGATGTAGGAGGAGAGAACAGCATGACACTGTGGCAAATGAAGGGGGGGAGAACGGCATGACACTGTGGCAGATGAAGGGGGGAGAACGGCATGACACTGGGGCAGATGAAGGGGCGAGAACGGCATGACACTGGGGCAAATAAAGGGGGAGAGAACGGCATGACACTGGGGCAAATGAAGGGGGGAGAACGGCATGACACTGAGGCAGATGAAGGGGGAGAATGGCATGATACTGGGGCAGATGAAGGGGGGGATGGCATGACACTGGGGCAGATGAAGGGGGGGAGAATGGCATGACACAGGAGCAGATGAAGGGGGGGAGAATGGCATGACACAGGGGCAGATGAAGAGGGGGAGAATGGCATGACACTGGGGCAGATGAAGGGGGGGAGAATGGCATGACATTGGGGCAGATGAAGGGGGAGAACGGCATGACACTGGGGCAGAGACGGGGGGGACATGAAACTGTGGGCAGATAAAGGGGGAGAATGGCATGAAACTGGGGACAGAGATAGAGGGGGGGACATGAAACTAGGGGTAGATGAAGGGTGTATATGAAAATGGGGAGAGATGGAGGGGGAACATATAATTTACGGGTGACTGTAGGAGGATTATACTGTGTGGAATCACATGAAAAATGAATGAGAATGGGCGGAGTCAACATAAAACTGGGTGGGGCCTAATTTGCTGCGGCACGCTGCGCGTAGGGCCCTGCCAAAGTCAATTGCCCAGGGCCCCGCAAACCCTGGATCCGCCACTGGTGGAATATAGAACAACAACAAACTATCATCAAAAAACTCACAAGAATGTATCTGGTACTAGAACAAACCACAGAGAATATGGAGAAAACGAGTGATTATGAAGATAATCTTGTTTCCCTTAGTCCTAACAGCGGCACAATGTGGGGTATTTCTGCCCCTGTGTGCTGGTAGGACAGGCGGATATTTAATTAGCCAATCAAATGCGTGGCAGGCCCTATAAGAGGGCACAAGAACCTCCCCTCTGCGTGTAAATACAAAAGTACCTCCATTACATTTATATACAGTTTTATACATAAGATATGATTCCCAGGGTGGGAAATCTTGTGCCGCTGTTAGGACTAAGGGAAACAAGATTATCTTCATAATCACTCGTTCCCTGTCGTCCTCAACAGCGGCACAATGTGGGGATATAGCAAGCAGGTCCCCAAGATGGGTGGGACAAACCCATGACCGAACTTAAACTGGTCTGGGCAAAGGCAGTGGAATCTGCCACTTGGTCCTTCAGGCGGTAATGCCGAATGAAGGTGGATTCAGATGCCCAAGAGGCAGCTGCATATATTTGGTCCACAGACAAAGCACTTCTTTCTGCCCGTGAAGTGGACACTGCCCTGGTTGAATGGGCATGAAGGAAAGATGGAGCCGACAGCCCTTGGGCGGTATAGGCGACTCTAATAGTCTCGGTAACCCACCGTGATATTGTAGCTTTGGCGGCTTTGGCGCCCTTGTTTTTCCCCGTGTAGCTGACCAACAGGTTTTCAGTCCACCTAAAGGGGCGAGTGCGCTGCAAGTAGATCTGCAGGCATCTAACCACATCCAGCTTGTGCCATCTTTCTTCTTCAGCAGAAGAAGGGAACGGAAAAAAATACTGGAAGGGAAATCAGTTGGTTCCTGTTTACAGCAGATGGCTGTATATGGTCAGAGAAAAAGGTGGTATATGGCTCCTCAGCGGACAAAGCTTGTAGTTCACTAACGCGTTTGGCAGGTGTGACTGCCAATAGCAGCGCCATTTTGCCGGTTAGCGACTTGAGGGAGACCTCTTCCAGAGGTTCAAATGGCTGGCCACATAGGGCGTTCAGGACCGGAATAAGGTCCCATTGGTGGACAGGGGTGTTTACCACCGGTCTCAGCCTAGTTGCCCCTTTAATAAAGGTGCTCACTAAAGGATCCTGAGACAAACGCCTCCCCAGATAGGCGGACAGGGCCGCTACGTGTACCTTGAGTGTGGCCGCAGCAAGACCTCTGTCTAGTCCGTCTTGAAGGAAGTCCAGGATCACCTCCGTAGGGGGATCGGTGGAGTCCACTTGATGCTGCAGACACCAGGCATTAAAGATGTTACCTATTCGACGGTAGTTCCTGTTAGTCGAATCTGCTCTGGCGCTGGATAGGGTCTTCAAGACGGCTTGTGACAGTCCTCTATTTCTCAATAGGGACTGGTCAACCTCCAGGCTGTCAGGTTGAGTCTCCTCAGATCCTGGCATCTCAGCTCTCCTTGGGTTACCAGGTCTGGGAGTGGGGGAAGCCTCCAATATATGCCCTGACTCATTTGTATGAGCTGAGCAAACCAAGCCCTTTTTGGCCCGAACGGGATTATGGCTATTCCCGAGGCTTGGTCCTGTCTTATTTTTATCAATACCTTCGGTATGATTGGAATTGGAGGGAATATGTAAAACAGCCTGAACCTCCATGGGATGGACAGGGCATCCACCGCCAAGGGATTGTCCTCCTGGTACAGAGAGCAGAAGGTCCCCACCTTGGCGTTGAGTCGGGTAGCCATAAGATCGACCTCCGGGAGACCCCATCTCTGGACGATCTGTTGAAATACGTCTGGATTGAGAGACCATTCTCCTGATACGGTAATACCCTGACTCAGCTGATCCGCTACTATGTTCAGGGAGCCCTTTATGTGATCAGCGGATAACTGGACCAGATTCTTCTCCGCCTAGGCAAATATGAGATTCGTCTCTCTCAGCAAGGTTGGTGACCTGGTGCCCCCTTGTTTGTTTATATAGACTACCACCGTCATATTGTCTGACCGGTTTTTGACAGACTTGCCTTTCAATTCTGGGGCAAAGTGTACTAGGGCCAGGTACACTGCTCTGAGTTCCTTGAGATTGGATGACCCCAGCTCCGGACATCTCCATCGTCCTTGTACAGTTTTGTCTTGACAATGGGCTCCCCATCCCCACTGGGATGCATCTGTTGTCAACAGGGTCCACACTGTCGGGACCGTGGACCTTCCGTCTTTCAGGTGTATCCACCATCTGAGGGAAAGACGGGTAGCGGGAGAAAGGCAGATCTTCTTGTGCAATCCCCGTGGAGACCTGTTCCAGGTTCTCAACACTTCCATCTGCAGGGGACGCAAATGCCATAAAGTCCAAGGCACCGCCCTGGCCGAGGATGACATCAGGCCCAGGACTCTCATGGCGGTCCGGATGGTTACCTGCCGAGTGCGCAATAGGAATCGTGCACTGGCTTGGATTCTTTCCTTCCTTGGACTGGAGAGGAAGATCTGCATCGCTTCTGAATCCACTATAAATCCGAGGAATTTTCTTCAGGTGGATGGAACGATTTCGGACTTCTCCCAATTGATAATCCTAACTCCTGTAGGAAGTTGATGGCAAGGTTGAGCTGCTGGAGGAGAGCAGCAGGAGACTGAGCTTTCAGTAGCCAGTCGTCTAGATAAGGGACGATGAAAAGACCCTGAAGTCTGAGGGCCGCGGCGACCGGAGAAATCACCTTGGTGAATACCAGTGGGGCGGATGTGATGCCGAATGGCAGAGCTGTGAATTGATAGTGCTCCCTGTGGCCGGCCATAGCGACGGCAATCCTGAGGAACTTCCTGTGGAAATGAGCAATGGGGACATGTAGATAGGCGTCCTTCAAATCGAGGGTAACCATCACCTCTCCTGGCTGAAGAAACACAGCCACGGAATCCACGGTCTCCATTCGAAATGACCTCTTCCTGATAAACCGATTGAGGTACCTCAGATCTATTATCATCCTCCAGCCCCCGGTGAACTTGGGGACCAGAAAGACGGGGGAGTAGACTCCCAGACCGAGGTCTGAGGCTGGTACCTTCTCCAGGGCGCCCTTGGTAACATATTCGGCAACCAAGGCTTCTAGACTGGCCTGCTGAGAAGGTGGAAGAGTTTGGGTGGAAACGAACCGATCTGGAGGTGGAAGATGAAAATCGATGTGATACCCGTGTTGTATGATCTTCAACACCCATGGGTCTTGGATATGGGTGAACCATGCTCTGGAAAAGGAGGAAAGACGTCCTCCCACAGGAAGGGGGGCCACAGGGAGCTGCCCCACGTCAAAACTCAGGCTTCCTCTTGGTGTCCTCCTTGGAAGCGCCACGACCAGCTCCCCTAGGGCGATATCTAAAACGCCGTTGTTGGGAAGGGCGTCTATAATTAGAGGAAGAACCTCTGCCTCTAGGGGGAGCACGTCTGCCCCTGGATGCTTGAGGTAGGGACCTTCCCCTACCTTCAGCTAATCCCTCCATAATGGCATCTAAGCTTTGGCCAGACACCCTTCCCGGCTCAAAGGGGAGAGCACAGAGTGCTGCTTTAGACGCAAAATCTGCCCGCCAAGGCTTTAGCCAAAGGGGTCTACGGGCCGCAGTAGACAACGCCATAGATTTGGCGGAGATTTTAAATTGATGGCAGGAGGATTCCGCCAAATAATCTGCAGCCCTATGACCAGAATCTCATCTCTGTCTACGCCCAAGTCTATATCCCGCTCCAAGGCGGCTAAGCGGTTGCGGAAAAAGTCACCAACCATAGAGGAGGCTATGGCCACAGAGGCTTGCGCGGAGGAAGCTGAGTAGACCTTCTTCAGAACGGAGTCCGCCCTACGATCCAGAGGGTCCTGAAGATTTGAACCATCTTCCAAGGGCACCAGGTTCTGCGGGACAGCTTTGCTACGGCCAAATCCACCTTCGGGGGAGGCCCCCAGGAATCCCACTTGAAGATCCTGGAAAGCGAATGTCCTTTCTCTGGCTGTTTCCACTGCTGCACCATAAGGTCGGTCAGCGTGGCGTCCGCATGGAAGGCAATATGTCCCCCAGAGGCAGACGTGGAGGCTTCCCCGTCAACATCTCGGCCCACTGTAGACCGGATGGACTTCAGCAGCCTGCCCGTTTGTTCATAATGGAACGCAGTTCTGCTGGAATAACTGAGTCGTCCTCGGAGGAATCATCCTCTGCCACCCGCAGGTGTTACAAGGGGGGGGGGGAGAGACGAGGAACGGAGCTCAGAGCATGGTCTCCTGGTGAGCTGAGACAAGGTGCAATGGATCCCTTTGAGGGAATCATCCTGCAAAACAAAAAGGAGTGTACAAGCAAGGGAAAAACTATTTACCCAAGCGATGCCCAAACTCACCATCTCCTTGACCCATGCCATCATATCTCTGGGAGAGGGCTCCACAGGTGGAGGACCTCTGCACCCGCGACAACGGGCCCACTCATAGCCTGAAAATAGGCAAGTTATAGGACCAGTAGTACCCCGCAGGGCACAACCTTTCAAGCCGCTACCTACCATCAGGGAGCGGTGTGTCGCAATCGAAGCAGGAAAGATGTTTCCTCTTGGAAGAGGTTTTCCTCCTACCATCCCCAGGAGGGGTAGTAGAGGATGACATATCCTACAGAGAGAGATAATAGACCATGCAACACTGTCACCATGACATCATACCAGCTTTTAAAAAAAAAGGGTAAATCTTACCAGGTCCTGTAGACCGGTGACTTGGCGCCCAACGTGCGACTCAAACCCACGACCTTGAGATTAAGAGTCTCATGCTCTACCGACTGAGCTAGCCGGGCTGGCGCTGTGAACAGGATCTGAACCTGTGCGGGGAGACCCCATTGGATTTCGAGTCCAAAACCTTAACCACTCGGCCATCACAGCCGGTTCCCAATAAAGTTTGCAAACTGGAAAAGAGTTCAAGATCAATGAACACCACAATCGCACGCCTTCAGCAGATACTGCAGGAAGGTCTCTGACACCAGGCCAGCCAGCCTCTTAATTCTGGCCGGCTGGAAGTGGGCGGAGCCACAATCAAAGCAGGTGAGGCAACCTGCCCAGACAACTAACCCTGTAATCAGGGGTCTGCAAAGATATACATTCCCCCCCACCAAGAGGCCCTTAACACGGGCACTTACCCCCACATCTCCCCGTCTTTTCCGGCCTTTAATAAGGCCTGAATCTTCCCTGAGTGAGCGGCCGCCAGTGCCAGGCCGTTGCCATGGCGCTATGATACTTCCGGCGAAACCGGAAGTGCGCGCTTACAGCGGCCGGCGGGGAACAGGATACACAACAGTGTGGTTCCACCCACCGGCAGTCCGCGCGGCCACCAGAGGCGGCATGCGGAGTCCCCGGACTCTCACCAAAATGTCAGGTAAGTCACAAGGAGCAGGGGAAGCGGAGGAGAGGGGGGGCAGGGGGGATAGAGGGAGGTAGCCACACGTGGCTAACAAGCACCTTCTCCCCGCAGGGCACAGAAGGTGACAAGAAGAAAACAACCGCTCAGGAGGTGAGTGATCCTGCTGAGCTTCTCTAAGAGGACACAAGTCCTCCCACCTGTCCTCTGTCCACACAGGACAGAAAAAAACACGCAGAGGGGAGGTTCTTGTGCCCTCTTATAGGGCCTGCCACGCATTTGATTGGCTAATTAAATATCCGCCTGTCCTACCAGCACACAGGGGCAGAAATACCCCACATTGTGCCGCTGTTGAGGACGACAGGGAACATAGATTTATGGGGTCCAACATTTTCTATACGTATAGTCTAACAGGAGTTATATCACAGAAGAAACTTTTTCAAACAAATCTATCTTCATTATGATATAATAGGAGTACACAGTATTAGAAACGACTTTCTGCAAATATGAGCTATATTAATTTGAGCAAGGTCTGTAAAAGTCTCTTATTACATGGATTTTGAATCCTAAGAACAGATCATCAATATACTTTTTATTCTATATAGCCACATAATGCAAGATGAAACAGCGCTTTTTCATACATTTCATGCTCTATGCGGATTTTAAATTAAGAAGAGTGTTGTTTTATTTGAATTTTGTGAGTATATAGAGTAAAAAACTTTTTTTTTTACTTGGATTTGATAAAGCTGTCGGCACTATAGTTTGTCTTGTGGGGAAAGGTAGCTTGGTAGAAGCAGTGGTACGGACCCAACCAGTCCGAGAGAGGGACACAAATCTTGCAGCAAAGCGGATTATTTAAGAAAAACAGCAAAATAAATAAACCTTTATGTTAGGCACAAAAAATGAGAAAAATAAAATACAGCCTTAACTTCAGGCAAAAAGGTAAAACAAAACCTGCTCATCTGAGCGCTAACTAAATAGATAATACTAACTGTACGTGTGAAAATTCACTGACGGGTAATTTACTCAATTATTAACTTTTTCACAGAAAGAGTAAATTTAAAACATAACTTTTAATTTTTAAGATAAAAAACACACAAAAAAAGCCCCAATGTGCGCTAAAAATTGAGAAATGATACACACTATACGGAATGATGGTGTCCGTGTGCGTTAATAAATTCCTCAATACATAACTGTAGTCACTGTATAGAAGGATAGTGACCCAATTAGGAGAATGTAGATAGGAGAGCCATGAGCAACTGCCCCTCAGTCATCCATATCTCCCTATATTATAAAAATGAATTTCTGTCTGTCTGTCTGTCTGTCTGTGCTCTAATGCGAACCAAACGACTGGACCGATCTTCACCAAATTTGGTACAGAGATACTTCAGGTATCCGGGAAGGTTTAAGATGAGACTCCAACTCACTCAGACGTACCGTTGCTGAGATACAGCATTTCAAACACAGTGCCCCCCCCCTTAGCCAATACAAACCTGCAAGACTTTCACTCATATTCCAACTGCAATACACATGGTCACTCCACATGCACAATACAACACTGATATCCAAGCTGAGATACACGCATCAGAGGATTAGATACACAGATCAGCAAACAGTATCACACTCCAGAAGATTAGATACACGCGTCTGCACACAGTCCCACAAACCAGAGGATTAAATACGCACTTCTGCACACAGTTCCACACACTGAAGGATTTGATACGTGCATCTGCACACAGTTCCACATGCCGAAGGATTAGATACACGCGTCTGCACAAAGTACCACACCCCAGGGGATTGGATACATGCGTCTGCACACAGTCCCACAAACCAGAGGATTACATATGCGCTTCTGCACACAGTTCCACACACTGAAGGATTTGATACGTGCGTCTGCACACAGTTCCACATGCCGAAGGATTAGATACACGCGTCTGCACAAAGTACCACACCCCGGGGGATTGGATACATGCGTAAGATTTGCACGTCTGCACACAGTACCACATGTCGTCGGATTAGATACGCGCGTCTACACACAGTTCCACACTCCAGAGGATTAGATACGCGCGTCTGCAGACAGTTGTACACACCATAGGATTAGATACACGTGTCTACACACAGTTCCACACACCAGAGCATAAGATATGCACATCTGCACACATTACCACATGCCGCAGGATTAGATATGTGTGTCTACACACAGTTCCCCACGCCGTAGGATTAGATACGCGCCTCTTCACACAATGCCACACAGGGGAGGATTAGATACGTGTGTCTGCACACAGTACCACACTTTGGAGGATTAGATACATGCCTCTGCACACAGTGCCACAAGTCAGAGAATTAGATGTGCGTCTCAGCACACAGTACCACACGGGGGAGGATTAGATACGCTCATCTGCATATAGTACCACATGCCAGAGGATTAGATACGCGCATCTGCACACAGTACCACACAGGAGAGGATTAGATACGCACATCTGCACACAGTACCACACGGGGGAGGATTAGATACGCTCATCTGCATATAGTACCACATGCCAGAGGATTAGATACACGCGTCTGCACACAGTACCACATGCCGTAGGATTAGATACGCGCGTCTACACACAGTTCCACACGCAATAGGATTAGATACACGCCTCTTCACACAATACCACACAGGGGAGGATTAGATACGTGTGCCTGAATACAGTACCACACTTTGGAGGATTAGATACATGCCTCTGCACACAGTACCACAAGCCAGAGAATTAGATACGCGTCTCAGCACACAGTACCACACAGGGAGGATTAGATACGTGCGTCTGCACACAGTACCCCACGCCAGAGGATTAGATATATGCGTCTGCACACAGTAACACATGCCGTATGATTAGATACGTGCGTCTACACACAGTTCCACATGCCGCAGGATTAGATACGTCCCTCTTAACACAATACCACACAGGTGAGGATTACATACGTGTGTCTGCACACAGTACCACAAGCCAGAGAATTAGATACGTGTCTAAGCACACAGTACAACACGGGGAGGATTAGATACGCGCGTCTGCACAAAGTACCACATGCCTCAGGATTAGATATGTGCCTCTTCACACAATACCACACAGGGGAGGATTAGATACGTGTGTCTGCACACAGTACCACACTTTGGAGGATTAGATATATGCCTCTGCACACAGTACCACAAGCCAGAGAATTAGATACGCGTCTCAGCACTCAGTACCACACGCCAGAGGATTAGATACGCGCATCTGCACACAGTACCACATGCTGTAGGATTAGATACACGCGTCTACACACAGTTACACGCGCCGTAGGGTTAGATACGCGCCTTTTCACACAATACCACACAAGGGAGGATTAGATACGCACATCTGCACACATTTCAACACACCAGAGGATTAGATAAGCACGTCTGCACACAGTACTACATGCCGTAGGATTAGATACACGCGTCTGCTTACAGTTTCACATGCCAGACGATGAGATACGCACGTCTTCACACAGTTGTACACGCTATAGGATTAGATACATGCGTCTGCATACAGTACCACATGCTGTAGGATTAGATACGTGTGTCTACACACAGTTCCACACGCCGTTGGATTAGATACGCGCCTCTTCACACAGTACCACACTTTGGAGGATTAGATACATGCCTCTGCACACAGTACCACATGCCAGATAATTAGATACGCATCTCAGCACACAGTACCACACTGGGGAGGATTAGATACGCGCATCTGCACAAAGTACCTCACGCCAGAGGATTAGATACACCTGTCTGCACACGGTACCACAACGCCAGAAGATTAGATACGCGCATCAGCACATAGTACCACATGCCGTAAGATTAGATATGCACGTCTGCACACAGTTTCACTTACCGGAGGATTAGATACGTGCCTCTTCACACAATGCCATACAGGGGAGGATTAGATACACACATCTGCACACAGTACCACACGCCGGAGGATTAGATATGTGCATCTGCAAACAGTACCACACCAACAAGGATTAGATACTTGAGTCTAAACACAGTACTACACGGGGAAGGATTAGATACAGCTTTACTCCAGGTATCCATAACAACTGATCATAGGTTTTTCACTGATATCCAAAATGAGATACACACAATCACATGACACTTATGGACATACACACAAACCACATACAAAATACACCAGTGCAAAATTGGACATTTCTTATGGGGCCACTACACAAACATAAAATGTAATATACCCGTGCGAAGCCGGGTCCTCCCTCTAGTATATATATATATAGTACCCTAACCTGTACTGGTTCTAACAGTCACTCTAAACCCCTGTGATTAATTAAACACCTGGGGAAGGAAAGGGTATATGGATTTGGCATAAAATAGATATTACTGCTCTCCTATTCTGACCTAATGTGGGCTATGTACTCCTCATAGCTCCTCTACGCCTTTCGCCAATGTATATTGCATGGCTCCTCAGGAGGACGATATTAAATATATACAGCCGCTATTGTTTGCAGTTAAAACTGCAGTTCCTGCATCCTTGATGGTAGGAAGCAGTAATGTGCTATGCCTAAAGGCATTAAGGCATAGCACATTACTGCTTCCTACCATCAAGGATGCAGGAACTGCAGTTTTAACTGCAAACAATAGTGGCTGTATATATTTAATATCGTCCTCCTGAGGAGCCATGCAATATACATTGGCGAAAGGCGTAGAGGAGCTATGAGGAGTACATAGCCCACATTAGGTCAGAATAGGAGAGCAGTAATATCTATTTTATGCCAAATCCATATACCCTTTCCTTCCCCAGGTGTTTAATTAATCACAGGGGTTTAGAGTGACTGTTATAACCAGTACAGGTTAGGGTACTATATATATATATATATATATATATATATATATATATATATGACTGAGGGGCAGTTGCTCATGGCTCTCCTATCTACATTCTCCTAATTGGGTCACTATCCTTCTATACAGTGACTACAGTTATGTATTGAGGAATTTATTAACGCACACGGACACCATCATTCCGTATAGTGTGTATCGTTTCTCAATTTTTAACGCACATTGGGGCTTTTTTTTTTTTGTTTGTTTTTTATCTTAAAAATTAAAAGTTATGTTTTAAATTTACTCTAACTGTACGTGTGGCTTACTACCAGCCACATGACTCAACCAAAACACCACACCACTGTAACATAAGGCTCTCAGTGTCAGGACAGACCCAGGCCCTTACTCTCTTCCCAGGATCTGCCATGTAGTGCAGGCTCTGCAGCCTTTTATGGCCCATTAATGAGTCTCAGGACTGACACCAGAGCTGCAGCTTATTCAAGATCCACCCTGGACCAAATGTGTGTCAGGAATCTGGGGGAGATATAGCATGACTCCAGCACTCTGCCTGTCACCTTCTCACAGGTCCCCCCCTTTGTTCGGACTTGTAGGGGCAGACACTCTTAGCCATCATACAATACGTCCTGGTCAGGGCATCAGCATTCCCCTGCATTTTGCCTGCCCTGTGTTCCACAGTAAATTTAAAATTTTGCAGAGTCATAAAATACGTGGAACATCCAGGTCAGAGGGGAGTGATCAGTGACCAGCTTAAAGTGTTGGCCCAAAAGGTAATACCTTAGGGACTCTAGGGCCCACTTAATGGCTAAACACTCCCTCTCCACAAGGCTATAATTTCTTTCAGTAGGTGTAAGCTTCCTACTCAGATAGTTGACTGGGTGCAAGACAAGACTGCTCCTAACCCCACATCAGAGGTGTCGGTCTGAACCAAAAATTCAGTGTGAAGTCAGGTGTGACCAAAACCCTCTGTTTACAGAGGATTAACTTGAACACCAGCATCTTCACTACACTTCATCATTACGGAACTCGTTCCCTTAATCAGGTCTGTCATTGGGGCTGCAATAGTCGCAAATTTTGGGATGTACCAGCGATAATACCCAATAATTCCCAGAATAGCTCTCACTTGCTTTTTATTTAAGGGTCGTGGCCAATTTTCAATGGCCTCCACTTTCTTAACCTGGGGTTTTATTACTCCTCTTACTATTATATACGCCAGATATCAAGCCTCTTCAAGACCCAAAGCACACTTCTTTCAGTTGGCTGTTAAACCAGCTGCTTGGTGGAAATTTAGCATGGCAGCATGGCTTGTACCTTTGGTAAGTGACTTTCTCAGTGTGTACTAAAGATAACACTATTATCCAGGTAGACTGAAGCATACCTTCGATGGGGTTTAAGGACTCTGTCCATCAACTCTGGAAGGTTGCTGGAGCTCCATGTAAACCATATGACATTGTCAAATACTGGAATAGGCCATCCAGGTGACAAATGCAGTTTTTTCTCTAGCATTTTTAGTGAGCGGTACCTGCCAGTACCCTTTTGTTAAGTCAAGGGTGGAGAAATACCTGGCATGTCCCAACCTCTCAATTATCTCATCGATTCTGGGCATCGGGTATGCATTAAACTTTGAAACTTCATTAAGCTTACGGAAATCATTGCAGAACCTTATGGTACTATCTGGCTTAGGAATCAAAACAATGGGATTGGACCAGTCACTCTTAGATCACTCAATTACTAACCCCCTCCCACCACTGTCGGGCATGCCTTATTTTCGTGGGGTGCCTTATATTAGGCAATTCAACAGTACTCCGGAGGTTCTCCAGTGAGAAAAGGTGCCACTACATCAGCCCACTGATCCTTAGGCAGTTTCTCTTGCTCGGCAACTCACTCAAAAACCCAAAGATATTGCCTCCATGTTGTCTATGGATGTCATCTTTTGTAGAGCACTCTGTACGGCAGCTAGAGCAGTGGTCTGTACCCTCCGGGTCTTTCTTACACCAGTAGACTCTCCTACCACCCTCTGGTGAACCACAGCCTTGAAGAGTTGTTCAGTGTCTGCATCAGCTGCAAGTTCACCTCCTGCTGCTGTGCTTGCTGCTCTCACCTCTCGGCTTCCATCAGGGCTTTTTGCTGATGTGTCTGAGCTTACAGCAAAGCAGTTTATTTAAGAAAAACAGCTCAATAAATAAACCTTTATGTCAAGTACAAAAAATGAGCAAAATAAAATACAGCCTTAACTTCAGGTAAAAAGGACAAAACAAACCTGCTCGTTTGAGCGCTAACTAAACAGAAAATATTAACTGTACATGCGGCTTACTACCAGCCATACGAATCGACCAAGACAACACTGTACTGTACACAAAGCTCTCAGTGTCAGGGCAGACACAGCTGCTTCCTCTCATCCCAGGATCTGCTCTGAAGTGCAAGCTCTGCAGCCTTTTATGGTCCAGTAACGATCCTATGACCCACACCTTGGCTACAGCTTGTTAGGATAGCAGATGCAGTCCAGAACTGAAGTAAGAACCAGTACTAAATAAACTGGTAAACACTGTGCCATGTGTCTAACACCCCCCCGACCGCACCAACTCCAACAATGGAGTTCCAGATTGTGGGGATGGACTTGGCCGCACTGCTGGGCAGAGCAGTACAGGTCGAGAAACGCCAAACACACAGCGCACCACAGATCATGGGAAACCAGACACTGAGACTTTTACCAACAGATGTTTTGGGTTGCAGTGTAGGTCTGGGGATCCAGAAGATTGAGGCAGCTAGTCAGCAGGTGATAACAGAGATTAAATCATAGTCATACGGTTCAGGTCATCAGCAAGAGGGCAACTCAGTACAGAGGGAAATCCAAATGGAACATCAGGCAGGCCGAGTCAGTAACAGGAGCGGTGGCGAAGTACAATGCAGATTTCAGGGAGCAGAGGTATAGAGGCAAGCCAAGCTTGTTAACAGGAATAGGCAGAGTATGGAATCAGGAGGCAAAGGCAAGGTCAAAGGTCAAAGCAAAAGGGTCCAAAAACACAGGCAATCAGAACAGGGGATGCTTACTACCAGGATATGGAGATCAACTGAATAGCCAGCAGCGGTCCGGAGCCCTCCTTAACCCCTTCCTGCCGATGGCAGTCTTTTATTTTCGTTCTTGATTCCCCTCCTTCTAAACCCCATAACTTTTTTATTTCTCCGCTCCCAGAGCCATATGGATCTTAATATTTGTGGGACAAATTTTTCTTCATGATGGCACCATTAATTATTCTGTATAATGTACTGGGAAGCTGGAAAAAAATTCAGAATGGAGTGGATTTGAAGAAAAAATGCATTTCTGCGACTTTCTTACAGGCTTTGGTTTTAAGATGTTCACTATGCAGCCAAAATGACATGTCCCCTGTATTCTGTGTTTCCGTATGATTCCGGGGATACCAAATTCATATGGTTTTATTTACATTTTAACCCCTTAAAAAATAGAAAAATGTGTTTAAATTTTTTTTTCTAAAAGTTGCCATATTCCGACAGCTGTAATTTTTTTATACGTCAGTGTACAGGGATGCATAGGGTGTCTTTTTTTGCGGGGCTGGGTGTACTTTTTATTTCTACCATTTTTGGAAAATGTTATTGCTTTGATCACTTTTTATTCAAATTTTTATCAGAATCAAAACAGTGAAAAAACGGCAGTTTGGCACTTTTAACTATTTTTCCCGCTACGGCGTTTACCGTACAGGAAAAATATTTTTATAGATTTGTAGAGCGGGCGATTTTGGGTCACAGGGATACCTAAAATGTATGTGTTTCACAGTATTTAACTACTTTTATATGTGTTCTAGGGAAAGGGGGTGATTTGAATTTTTAATACTTTTTTTTTAAAAAAATTCATTTTTTTTTACTTTTTTTAAAAAAATTTTTTTGCATTTATTAGACCCCCTAGGGGTCTTATCACTAATGCAATGCATTATAATGCTAATGCATTGCAATGCATTGCAAAAAATCATAATTTCTTTTGCAGGCTGCATAGACCAGCCTGCAAAAGAAAGAGACTGCAGAACGGCCAAAAACGGAAGTCCCCCATCCAGCTCAGGAGGAGACCGTCAAACCCTGAATTTCCGGGCTGCCTCCTGAGACCCGGAAGCGGGAACTCAGGAGCACAGCGGGGAGAGGACCAGCAGCCTCCGCCAACGGCTCTGGTTCTCCTCATAACACAGGTTATTCAAGATCTGCCCTGGACCACACATATGTCAGAAATTTGGGGGAGATATATCGTGACTCCAGCACTCTGTCTGTCATCTTCTCACAGTCTGTATAAATATTTATAGATGGGTGGACGTCAAGCTTTGACATAACTTGTAAAAGCCAACAAAAGCCAGATGGAAGCAATAGCCAGACAGAAGACAATAAGTGGGATCTATTTTTCTACACAGTATTTGACTCCTCTGTTATGAAGATATGGTAAGAAGTATTCCCTGGATTGTGTTTTAGACAGATTGTAGCTAACCAATATCCTTTCTTCTCTGAAATGTGCCTTAGGCTAAGGCCCATGTTGCAGAAATGCAGCATTTTTCCTGCTGTGGAAATGCAAAAAAAACAAAAAACACTTCTTTTAAAGTTCTAGCAAAGTGAATGAGATTCTGTCTAATCTCATCTACACGTTATGGAAAAAAAAATGCTTTCCCTATAGATTTAATAAAAAAGAAAAAAAAAATGCATATATAAACACAGTCATTATAATAATGAATTTTGTGGTACAAATACACAGAAAAGGGTCTATGTGTATATACAAAATATGGCCCTCTTGATGCCCTAAAGTTAATTAGTCAAGAGCGAAGTGATCATCATAAACCACCTCTCCAGACTTCATAAACCATTTCTCCATGCGGCTGGAAGAAAGGGTTTTTTATAGGGGCGATGGTCCCATTTTCAGACTGCACATATGGTATACTCCCCCTTTAATGACCTATAATCTCTACACACCACTGATGTGACTTCATAAAGTCCTTCTCAGATACACAGATATGAGTCCACCTATGACCATGGTCCAATCCTAGCCTTTGTGAAAGGGAGTCAACTATGTGACATTGCGGAAAACTAAACATTATTTTGTGTACAATAATTTATCCCAGTATGTAAAATAACCAATAAAGCAATAAAAACACTGTGTCTATCATTAGAATTTTCTTACAAGTTTATTGATTACTCACTGGTGATGGAAAAGGGGCTTGCATAATGGTTCACACATCAGCCGTTAATGATTGTAAGTCCACTACTCATTTTACTACTGAAATGACATTGTGATTTAAATATTTGCCTTCGCTGAGTTAGGCATACAAGTTGCTTTGCTTGCTGTTTTAGGCTTACAATTTGCATATCAGCTAAATTAAAAATTAACTTAAAATATGAAAAAATAGAATTTCATACTAGAATTGCATGCTGCATTCATATTCGTTGCCAATATTAATTATATTTTAAGTTCTTTATTTGGACTCATATCAGTAAGTGATGATCACTTGACAACTGTTTTGCCATACAAGGGTACGGGGCAAATAGAGATACAGACATTGGGAGGTATGTTATAGAAAGAGGCTTATACACGGAGCAAGTGCACACAGATATACTATAGAGCAGAGGTCGTCAACCCCTGGAACGCATGCCAAGAGTGGCACACGTGGCATATTGTGCATGGGAACTTTATGTAGTATATGAAGAGGGAGCGTCCCTTCAGTGCTCTGCTAGAGCTGAGGTATAGGATGCTCCCCCTTCTCTCACTGCCCACCAATGACAAGGACCCTGCCTGGACCCTGCTCCTGCCATCTGCATCCTGAAAAGTCTCCCCCAGGAGGACTCAAAGGAGTAGGAGGAGAGCTAGCAAAGTGAAAGTGAAAAAGAAAAACCAACAGGTATATGCTGGAGTTACTATTCCTATTACAGTCAGGCATTTGGGGTGTTAATTTAGTTTTAATAATGCCTTGTTATTATTTTTTAATACATTTTTCAAAAATATCTACATTTCTGTTTTTTTAGCTGTCAAGATGGGTTGCTAAGAGTACATTAATGAGAAATAAAATGAACTTCTTTGATTTTTAGCAAATGGCTGTAATGAAACAAAGAGTGAAAAATTTAAAGGGGTCTGAATACTTTCCGTACCCACTGTATACACACACAGTCATATAGGCACACACATCTACCTTACACATATTCTCTGGCAGTCTTCAATCCGGTGGAGGTTTTTTTTTTTAAGAGGCTTAATGTGGAAAATTGCCCTGTTTTAAATCCATCTGGGTCAG